>NC_090738.1:3669364-3969364 GCF_036898095.1 Palaemon carinicauda | reverse complement strand
GAAAGGGGTGACCGACTCAAAGCATCTGTGACAACATTGTCTTTGCCATCTTTAAAACATAAATCATAATCAAATAAAGAAAGCAGCAAGGCCCAACGCTGTATCCTAGCATTAGCATTCACAGGTACCAACTTGGTTCTGCCAAATAAACCAAGTAAAGGTTTGTGGTTAATTCTGATTACGAATTTCCGACCCAACAAAAAATATTTAAACTTGGATATAGCATAAACCAAAGCTGGAGCTTCCTTGTACTACAATTGCGAGTATTTCAACTCAGCAGCTGACAATTTCTTACTTGCAAAATAGACTGGTTTTTCAATACCACTGAATTTCTGCATCAGAACACATCCCACACCCACTGAAGACGCATCCACTTCTACTACTATAGGATTATCCCTGTCAAAATTAGCAAGAAAATTGGACCTGAATAACTGAGCTTTGGCCGTAATGAATGCATTAGCCTCACTCTCAGACCATTTAAATTTTGCCTTTTTCTTCAAAAGATCATATAGAGGAGATAGTATACTAGAAAAATTAGGAAAAAATCTTGAATAATAAGTAACCATTCCCAAAAATGATTTCACTTCCGAAACAGACTTTGGAGAAGGGGCTTCCGGAATGGCAGCTATATCTTTGGTGATGGCCTAATTCCATCTCCCGAAATGACATAGCCTAAGTATTCTAAATTACTGGTATTTAAAACAGTTTTACTTTTATTAATGGCAACATTATGCTTCTGAAGCTCCTTCAAAACTGTTTAGTCTCTCATCATGTTCTTTATGTGTCTCTTCCCCCCAAAAAATGTCATCTAGAAAAACAATAACGCCATCAATATGCATTAAAATTTGAGAAATGATATGTAGCCGAAAATGTATGCTTTATACCATTGACATTACAAAATTCTTTAAACTCTTGTGAGGTAAATTGTGGACCATTATCTGTAACAATTCTTTCTGGAATACCGTGCGTTGAAAAAATTTGCATTAACTCTTTTATTGTGGCGTAAGACGTTGTTGTCTTCATTGTGATAATTTCTGGCCACTTACTGTAAGCATCTACTACTATCAAAAACAAGTAATTTAAAAAATGACCTGCAAAATCTATATGCACTCTTTGCCATGGATACCTGGGTAACTCCCACGGGTGCATTCTAGCAAATTGAGGATTGTTCTGTTGCATAACACAATTCATACAATTCTTTATATAAGATTCCACATCTTTATCTACACCTGGCCACCATACAAAAGTTCTCACAATTGACTTTGATCTTACAATACCTTGGTGATCAGCATGTATTTCAGACAAAACCTTATTTCTCAGTGAATTAGGAATAACTACCCTGGAACCTCTCATCACTATTCCTTGTGTTACACTCAGTTCATACCATATATCCTTATACGGTTTACAATTTTCCTCTTTTACACATAAGTCCCTACCTGTCATTAAACTCTCCAAAACCTTACTAAGTACTGGGTCTCGCTTGGTACTGTGTGCTACATCTTTTGCAGTTATTGGTACATCATATACAGAAATTAACAGAACACTGTCATCATACTCCTCTGGAGCTTTGTCTACGGGTAATCTGGATAAAGCATCTGCATTACCCATGTTAGATGTTGGACGGTATTCTATATCATAGTGGTACGCTGCTAACGTAACTGCCCAACGTTGTAGTCTTGCAGCTACCAATGTAGGTAAACTTGCTTTTGGACCCAATATTGCTAATAAAGGTTTATGATCTGTAACAAGTGTGAACTTTTTCCTACCATAAAGATACATATGGAATTTTTTAACTCCATAAACTAATGCTAAACCTTCCTTTTCTATTTGAGAGTAATTCCTTTCTGCCTTGTTCAATACTCTAGAAGTGAATGCAGTTGGTTTTTCTGTTCCATCTGGCATTACATGAGATAATACTGCACCTAAACCTATGTTTGATGCATCACATACTAATTTAACTGGTAAATCCATTTGATAATGTACTAAGAATGTAGGTGATGTTATTTCCTGCTTGATTCTTTCAAAAGATTCCTGACACTCTTTTGTCCACTTCCATTCTACCCCCTTATTCAACAGATTATACAATGGATGTGCAATTGTAGACAAATTCTGAATGAAATTCCCATAAAATGTTACTAAACCTAGAAATGATTGTAATTCCTTAACATTTTCTGGCACTTTTGATGATTGTACAGCTTTAATCTTCTCTTTAGTTTTGTGAATACCCTTGCCATTTATTACAAAACCTAAGTATTCCACTGAATCAACTTCTAAAATACATTTGTTCTTATTTACTCTAATATTATGTTCCTTCAACTTCTTCAGAACTGTTCGCAATCTTTCTCTATGTTCTCTTGTGTCTTTACCAGCAATTAAAATATCATCTATAAAAATGAATACTCCTTGCATTCCTGAAAAAATCTTATCCATAGTTTGTTGCCATATAGCTGGACTACTTGCAACTCCATAAGGTAATCTCTTTGGTCTAAACAAACCTAAGGATGTATTTACTGTACATAATTCTTGTGAAGTTTCATCCATGGGAAGCTGTTGAAATGCTTGTCTTAAATCTAATTTAGAAAAAACACTGCATTCTGACATAGTTGCAAACATGTCTTTCGGATTTGGTAAGGGATGTTGAGCTACTTGCAGTTGTGGATTTAACGTTACTTTGTAATCTCCACATAACCTAATCTGTCCACTTTCCTTCACAATAGGAACTAATGGTGTAGCCCAATCTGAATATGTAACCTTTTCCCAGGAACCTTCATTTTCTAATCTCCTGATTTCTGTTTCAACTGCACTTTTCAATGCATACGGTACTGGTCTGGGAGCAAAAAATCTAGGAGAACTGTCAGGTTTCAAAACTAAAATTGCCTTTGCGTTCTTTACTGTACCTATTTTATCTTCAAATACGTCTTGAAACTCTGATATGATATTATCCATAGATATTTCATTTTTGTTTTCATCTTGTCTACCTGTAACCTTCAAAATACTAGGCCAATCTAACTTCAAATACTGTAGCCAATCTAAACCTAGCAAAGTTTGTCCATTACCTTTTACTACTGTTAATGGCATTCTCTCTAATTTCTGTTCTTTGTACTGTACTTCTACGTTCGAAGCACCTATCACCTGAATATCAAAACCATTATAACCTTTCAAAACTCTATTTGTACCTTCTAATAACAAATTAAGAATGCTTTTAGCCGTTTTTTCAGACATAATTGATACATCGGCTGCTGTGTCAACTTGCATCAAAATTGGTTTACCATTTATGATTACTTCTACCATGATATGTTTCTTTGCACCTTTGTTGACTGAATTTATGCGAAACGCAAAATCAGTTTCTGAACTAACCTGATTATCATGAACATTTTCTGCATTATTCTCTTGACCAATAGTATCATCTGTAGCATTTATTTTCTTTGCGTACTGTTTAGGGAATCTACAAGCAGTTGCAAAATGACCCATCTTTCTGCAATTCTGGCATGTCTGTCCAGTAGCAGGGCATTTCTTTGCTTCGTATGCGAGATGATCAGTTTTACCACACCTATAACACTTGGGTTTTTCCTGTTGTTTCTGTGTATAAGCCTGATTCTGATATTTATGAACATTAGTGTTAGGCACTTTGTTTTGAAGGAATATTACCATGCAATCTCCAGCATCTTCATCCTCTGGAAAGTTGAGTATTTAATCTCTCCTGTGTATAATTTTTGGCTCCCTTATCGCAGTTAAATTAACATAATTTAGGTGTGTTAAGCGGAGCACTGCCATCACTGGAGGCGGCCATTTTAGAACCGCTGTCGTACGGCATAAATGCTTTATCTAATTAGTAGTACGACGTTCCCGATATTTAGCTATATAGAAATTCTAGCTAGTTAGGCAAAATTATACTAGTTAAGATAAGATTTACACATGTAATATTTCCTCTTCCGAATAAACGTTTCTATCGTATATGATAGGGCCTGGGTGGTACTAGCGTAGCCGAGATCCCGACTCGAGTTAGGCTAGCCTAATGCGTTTTAGTATACTTTAGTTACGTTATCCCCTATTTATCCTCGATTATCGTTTTATTGATTCGGTCGGAGATATAGATGTCTCCTAGAATTACTAGCATAATTCGATACTCTTCTCTTTTAGAGAAATGTAGGTGATGTTATTTCCTGCTTGATTCTTTCAAAAGATTCCTGACACTCTTTTGTCCACTTCCATTCTACGCCCAGGCGACAACCCTATCATCCGTCATCGTCATTAAGTAGTGTACTCCAGCTTGACGGGGATAGTGTTTTCTGTCGATCTTCTTTGCCGGTGAGTAGCCCAGCTTTGGAATACGACAGTAACTCAGGGTATTCTGCCTTGATGCCGACAGCGCTACCAGTGTGGGAATAGTCAACCCCGTGCCGGTTACACCGTTGTCGACATAGGAAGTTTGGCTTCCCTAGCCCACAACCGAAGGTGGGTAGCATAACTGCCGCCACCCTTTTCCTTTGTGGACTAGAGGACATGTCTTATATCCGGCAATGTCTCTGGCTAAGGAATCGTTATTCCTCTGCCGCCCAAGACGGTGCCGGTATAGGAAACTGTTTCCTTGATTTACAGCCGAAAGTAGGAGGTATATCTGCCGCCACCTTTCTCTGTAAAATATGAGACCCTTTCCCTTCCCCTTCTGTCCTTTAGTGACGGCCTGTGGCCGGTATTCTACAATCACCCCACTTGTCGGGCTGACTGAGTTACCGGCCGGGCTCCTACAAAGGCGGTTAGGTTGCCGCTTCGACCATCTCCCTAACGGAATCAAAGCTCCGGGAAAGTACAGCCGGCAAGAGAAATTGTGGCTGGATGGAAGCTAGAATCAATGCATTCCTCCCTTTCCATTTGAATCCTCATTCTGGAAAAAAGGCAGTAGAGACAGTAGTCCCTACAACCCTAACTATTGTACTAAACTATAATAATACGGTAGCCCTTCCCTCCATTCTTTCTCTCTCTCTGTCGGCTAGTGCCGCTAGGTACTAGCCTAAACCGGTAGCATACTGGCAAAACTACAGTATAAGACAATACAGTAGCCAGTATTCCTGCAGTATAACAATACAGCAGTTAGAAAACTATAGTATTTAATAATACAGTAGTATGAAATTTCCAACATACTCTGTGTATCCTTTCACAGTCCATTGTTGAGACCGATTAAAAAATATTGAGGTGATTGTATTCCTTCAACATTCTGATGTATCCTAGATCATCGGAACACCAATGATTACCCTTCAGTATCAATATTCTACAAGTGGTGGAGTTAGTGGTAGTATCCACTGACCCCGCCTCTACGTACGAGAGTTATTCCATTCTGTATTTTCCCTAATAAGGAAATTAAAAACATCAATATTGTAGGAGGTCACAGCAATTGCCTGGAGGGAAAACACAGATATGTGTCTTTCCTATTTCCTTTCTAGCTTACTATCCTAAGCTATGATAATAATAGTAATGTGTACTATTTTATACATGTGAAAATTTATCAGTGAGATAAATTATGCCTTACTCATTTTACTCTTTCTTTCCTTACAGGATGTGCAGATCTCATGCCCCTTGCTTCATCGCAACTGAAACCCTGAGGTATTGGGATCCGAAGGGTTGCACCATCTGCTCGGCCTTGATGACCGAAGGATTCGGTGATCCTGAGACGACGGAGTTAAGGGATACAGCGAGGGAAACGCTTCGGAAATGGGTAAGAGGGTTCCAAAAGAACTCTCCGGGACCTTACCTGCCCAACGAAGTTATGAGATGCGTTCTGTTCCCTAAGGCCCAATCTGGCGCGGTTGTGCCTCAGGAACAGGTCAAGCCTCCCTTGATCCAGCTGATGATAGAGGCTGACATCAATAAGGCACTTGAAGGTATGGACATCCATCAGGAACAGATGTCGGAGGTGTCCACAGACACCGAAGAAGATCTTCTGCAAGAAAATCCTGAAGAAGAGGTGGCCCAACCACCCACGGAGGAAGAAGGATCCGTATCAACGATAATGGAAGACCCTCAGTTTTCCGTGACGGCACATCAACCTGTTTCTTCAACTTCTTCGGCCCCAACTCCTCATTTGGATCCGCTGTTAACCAAGGGCAAGGTGCTCCTAGAACAGCTTCAACAAATGATGGAATCATTCCACAAGGAACAACAAGAGAGCAGGAGGGAAGTTAGAGAAGCGAAATGCTTGGGCGATGTCAGAGGCTCTCACAAGCCTATCAAAGTCTCTGACCTACCTCAATGCTCTGAAACCAACCCCTGGAGGCATGCGTAGTATATGCCCATGATGAATGGGAAACTGTACATCTCCGAGAAGATGGGGGCCAAACCCCTCGAAGATCTCCAATTCTGGCCTAACATTTCGGCTTACCTAGAATGTTACGTGAGATTGCGGGATGAACCAGCATCTCGTGAGGAGACAGAACCTAAGGAGGTCATGATCTTTGAACATGACAAGGCGCACGCTCTCTTGAAAAGTACCCTAAAGAAAGCCGGCTATACCAACTCGAAGGTTTCAGCTTTGAGCAAGAGGCATCTTACCTTCCTTGCTCCTTCCTCCAGAGCTTCCCCCTTTTCGGCCAATGCTCTCAACTCCGTGCTGAAAGCAGTTGACTCAGGCAAACCATGCCCTACGCTAGAGGAGTGTAGACCATTGTCTCTAGCTCTTTCTACCTGCGAGAAGGAATGGAACGAGGTTCATCTAACCTTCTCAGTCGTGAAACTGGATCCAGAGATAGCAGGACAACAGTTCAACGAGAACCTTCCAAAGTTGTCGGAACATCTTCTGAGAAGGGAACAAGAGACAAAAGAGAGACTAGCTGCCTCTTTGTCTCTCCAGAACTGTATGGAGATGTGTGCAGGCCTTTCATATACTCCAGATATGTACATGGTCCTAACCAAGACTGACATGGCTACCTTTGTTAAGGACATGTATGCTTTCGTAAAGGCCAGGAGGGCCTATAGAGAGCATGTGTTTGCCAATGCAACGGTCAAACACGAGCCCAGGAAGTTGATCACTTCATACATCTGGGGCAAGGACCTCTTCCTAAAAGAAGTGGTCCAGGAGGTCATTGCTAAAGCCGCCATGGAGAATAGGAACCTTCTTCCGAAGTGGGGCATGTCTTCCAAGAGGAAATCATCCTCTGACGCTGGTCCCCAACCCAAGAACAGGAAGACAAAGAAGCCACATGTGTCTCACAGATCTGCACAACATCTAACTGTCACCATGACCACAGTGCCCCAAATGTTTACCCAGCCACAAACCACCTTCCAAAGGGTGCCCCAGCAGCTGGTAGCTCAGTCACTGGTTTTTAATCCAGGCTTCGAGAGGCACACCACTACCTTTCGCCCTAGAGGCAGAGACTCTATAAGAGGCTCCTCAAGAAACCCCTCAAGGGGTAGAGGAGGACGTGGTCAGGGTAACAAACCCTCTGAAACATCTCAGCATTGAGATGCTTTTGGTAGGAGGAAGACTCTTCCACTTTCGGGATCGTTGGACCTTCGATCCCGGGGCCCACAGCCTAATCAAGAATGGACTTGGGTGGAAATGGAACAAAAGTCCACCCCCCTTTCCTCAATTCTTCCAACACTCCACCCCCTTAATGGAAAAATATACCTTAGAGCTCTTGAGCAAAAAGGTAATAAGGAAAACGAAGTCCATCAATTTCCAGGGAAGGCTGTTTTGTGTTCCCAAGAAGGATTCGGACAAACTTAGAGTCATTCTAGACTTGTCTCCACTAAACAAGCTCATTGAGAACAACAAGTTCCGGATGCTAACCCTACAACACATAAGGACCCTGTTACCAAAAGGGGCGTACACGGTCTCAATAGACCTGGCAGATGCTTATTGGCACCTACCAGTCAGCCGCCTCTCCTCCTACCTAGGGTTCCGGCTACAGAAGACAAATTATGTCTTCACAGCCATGCCCTTCGGACTAAACATAGCCCCAAGGATATTCACAAAACTCGCGGACACAGTCGTCCAACAGCTACGCTTAGAAGGTATTCAGGTAGTGGCATACCTGGACCACTGGCTGGTGTGGGCAGCATCCAAGACAGCTTGTCTGCAAGCAGCCACAAAGGTGATTCAGTTCCTTGATCATCTGGGCTTCAAGATCAACTACAAGAAGTCTCGCCTCTCTCCAGCTTAGGAGTTTCAATGGTTAGGAATCCATTGGAACTTGCAGTCACACTGCCTCTTCATTCCACCGAAGAAGAGGAGAGAGATTGCGGGATCTGTCAGGAGACTACTGAAACTCAACAAGATTTCAAGACGCCAACAGGAAAGAGTACCGGGCTCTCTCCAGTTTGCAGCAGTGACAAAACCAGTGCTAAAAGCATAACTAAAAGATGTGTCAGGAGTCTGGAGAAGATACGCATCAAACGCTCAAAGAGATCAACAGAGATTGACACCGACCCTACTGAGATCGCTTCTAAGGCCGTGGTCAAAGGTCAAGAGCCTGACAAGGACAATTCCCCTACAACCACCTCAACCTTCAGTGATCATCCACACAGATGCCTCACCGGAAGGATGGGGAGGCCATTCCCATCAAAGGAAAGTGCAAGGGAACTGGCCGCACCAGTTCAAGTCTTTTCACATCAACATTCTGGAAGTCATGGCAGTCTTCCTAATGTTGAAGAAACTATCCCCTCACAGATCAGCCCACATCAGGCTGGTCTTGGACAGCGAAGTAATAGTAAAATGTCTGAACCGACAAGGCTCGAGATCACCTTACATCAATCACGTGATGTTAGCCATCTTTCGCTTGGCAAGGAAGAAAAGATGGCACTTATCAGCAGTTCATCTGCAAGGGTTCCGCAATGTGACGGCGGATGCTCTATCCAGGCAAAAGCCGATAGAGACAGAATGGTCCCTGGACGCAGACTCATTCTCCTTCATTTTGGAAAAAGTCCCGGAACTGCAGATCGACCTCTTCGTAACGAGCGACAACAAGAAACTTCCTTGATATGTGGCCCCTTACGAGGACTCTCGGGCAGAAGTGACGGACGCCCTGTCCCTCGATTGGAACAGATGGAATCATATCTATCTGTTCCCACCAACAAATCTCCTGCTGAAGGTCCTCAACAAGATGAGATCCTTCAGGGGAATAGCAGCAGTAGTGGCTCCCAAATGGCCAAGGAGCAATTGGTCCCCTCTAGTTATAGAACTCAAACTGAAGCTGTTTCCTCTACCGAATCCAGTCCTATCCCAGCTGTTTCAGAAGTCGACTGTCTACGCTTCATCATTGAGAACCCAAAACCTACATCTCATGATTTTCTCGCCTTAGCATCCAAGTAAAGGTTTGGGATCTCAAAAGACAACATCAACTTTATAGTAGAATACAAGTCAAAGTCAACCAGAAGACAATACGAATCGTCTTGGAAGAAGTGGATTTCCTTTGTGAAAACAAAGAGACCGGCAGAAATCTCAATAGACTTCTGCCTTTCCTTCTTCATCTACCTTCATAAACAAGGCCTGGCTTCCACCACAATAACTATGTGTAAGTCAGCTTTGACTAGACCTCTTTATGCCTTCCAGGTGGATCTGTCAAACAAAATCTTCAATAAGATTCCGAAAGCATGCGCTAGACTCACACCAGCTATCGCTCCAAAGCCCATATCATGGTCCTTGGACAAAGTCTTGCACTATGCATTGAATTTGAACAACGAAGATTGTACCCTAAAGAATCTAACACAGAAAGTGATATTCTTGTTCGCTATAGCCTCAGGGGCTAGAGTTAGTGAAATAGTGGCCCTATCTAGAAACGAAGGCCATATTCAGTTCACAGAAGAGGGAGAACTGAATCTTTTCCCCGATCCTACCTTTCTCGCCAAAAACGAGCTGCCCACCAAAAGGTGGGGTCCTTGGAGAATCTGCCCTCTCAAGGAAGATGTCTCTCTATGTCCAGTAGAGTGTCTTAAGGTCTCTCTTTGAAGAACTTCAGACTTCAAGGAGGGACAGCTCTTCCTAGGCGAAACCTCAGGATCAAACTTATCCCTAAAACAACTAAGGACAAAACCCACCTATTTTATTCGCTGAGTGGACCCTGACAGTACACCCGCAGGTCAGGTTCTAGAAAAGTTGCTTCGTCGTTGAACTTCTTTCAACATATGGAAATCACCTAGAGTTTTCGATAGAACATTACGCGAAGCAAGTGCATGAAATAAAACACTTTGTGGTGGCGGCAGGCAGTGTTATAAAACCTGTCGTCTAGTGCTGCGATGAATAGTAGACTGTTTTGGGACTTAACAGTATATTGGGTGAACAGGTATTAGCATCTTCGGTGTAATACCTTTTAATGAAAATCACTATGGTGATTTTTTGACTGTTCTATATAGGTGTAGAATCTAACCAATAACACTAGTGCCGTGTGAAAATTTGTACACAGTGTTGAAACATATCCAACATCTAAGTGAAATCAGTCAAGTATTTCACAATAGTGAGTGGCATTTACGAATGAACTAACATATATATATTTCTTCCCTTACAGGTTAAAAATATATATACCCAGAGATGTAGATATGTTACAAAGATTCTTTTTTGATACATTTTGCTTATTGTATTTTTATATTTTGTCTATAAAATATAAAAGACTTATAAATGTATCTGTGTCTTATTCGCCCTTCATGAATACGAATAAACGATCCAGAGCCTTTTATTTTCCTAAAATAATATGCTTGAGAGCAAAACCTCTGAAAGAACAACCGGGTAATCTTTACATGTTCCACATTGTTCCTACAGAATACAAACTTTGACGCCTTATAGTCAATATCGACAATTTCCCTGCAGGGGCAGGAAGCCCTAAGTTAGTTCCAAACTTAGTGGATATGACAAATAACGGTAATGTCATATATGTAAGATCTGGGAGACCATATAAGGAACTCAGTCAAAATAAAGGCACTTATACAAACCCACAGATATAGTACTTTCAAGTAATTCTCTGGTAAACTTCCATCAGGACGACATGGCTGAGCCCAAAAAACGGATTTTGAGCAAAGCGAAAAATCTATTTTTGGGTGATATGGCCATGTCGTCCTGATGGACCCTCCATTCTTTCAAAAAGGAGTATACAACTATGTAACGAAAGACCCCACCCGAAACTACTCTATCTCCGGCTATCCATGCTTAAATGCAACAAGGAATAATACGCCGCAGTAGTACTGGGAGGGGATACACCGGGTAACCTTGATAACGGCTCCCCTTCATTTTCGCCACTCTTCCCCCTCAAAGCGTAAAATCTATTCGGGGTGAAGATTGCCATGTGTCGTATAAAGAAATACGTCCCCTGATACTATGCGATATCCTTAAAAGTTATATTAAGGATACTCGTGCCAGGAGTTAGAATTCTGGGAACATGTGGTTAATTCTCTAGGAGTAGCACTGTAGCCAAATATCCCTTAGAAAGCTGCCTAAAAGAACCTTCCATCAGGACGACATGGCCATATCACCCAAAAATAGATTTTTGCTTTGCTCAAAGTCCGTTTATTAAGTAGAAAATAATTCACAAAAGCAAATGGCCATTGGTGAGCCTTGGGTCGGCAGAATACGAAACAAGGAAAAGCATAAAACGTTATAAAAGTATAGATGACGCAAGGGTACAAAAATATTGGAATCTACGGGAGAAGATTCAATCATTTATGATGCAAAACATTATGCTAACTAAATAAGGAATACAACTCTATTATATTTGATAATAAAATAATAATAAAGAATCAATATATGACAGTACTGTAATTATCTTTTAGGTATGCGTGCAGTGAAGACTGTGCTGATGGCAACGGCTCGACTTAGGATAACGCAGATCGAGTGGTCTGAGACTGAAGTGGTGTTGCGTGCGCTTAGGGAAGTCAACCAACCAAAACTCGTTGCTGAAGATACTAAGCGATTTGAAGATATCTTGGGAGACTATTTTCTTGAATTGCCGTCCACTCCAAGACCCCCAAATGCCACACTATCGCAGTACATTGAAAAGGTCTGAAGAACCAAATTGCTGTATCAGTATTTGATAAGACTTGAATTTCCATTTTGACTTTACCCATTTATTATATTTTTCATTAATTATATCATAATAGATGCTTTCCATTTCAATAAACTGTATAGGTATTATAACAGGTGATAGATTAAGGAAATGTTATGCTGTAAATTTGAAATATTTCAAATAAACTAACAGCATGAAAACAGAAATGAAATTACATTTCTGAATCAGAAATTTAACTTGTTATTGTCCAACTTTTGGTTATTTATAGAAAAGAGTTAGTCGAATCCTATCTTTTCAATTCTTATGTCAATCAAAAGATAGAAAAATAAAAAAATGATTCCAGTATCACCCATGAAATTTGACAAGTACGACCACAGCGATACCAAAATAGCACAAATAAAACTGTAAGGGAAATTTGTCATACAGATATGTGCAAAGGAGGGTCTGAAGATTACCAAAGACATGATGGCAAAGACATTACAGCTCTACGAGACGCTAAGAGAACGTCATGGAGCCATGGTAGTAGGACCTCCTTGTTCCGCAAAATCAACCATTATAAGGGTGAGCTTTTCATTTATGAAGAATTATGACTATGAGTAAACAAATCAATACTCGTTATGATAAAAATGGATAAAAATTTTGTGTAAGATTGTTTGATGTTCAGAGTTTTAACATTGTTGAGAGAGAGAGAGAGAGAGAGAGAGAGAGAGAGAGAGAGAGAGAGAGAGAGAGAGAGAGAGAGAGAGAGAGATATATATAGTTTTTAATCCTTTTTCCTAATTAGGATACTTCATTAGAAATTATTCCTTATTCTGGAGACTAGATTTATTTTATGTTTGTAGTGCAAGCAGACCAATAACCCATTTCTCACATGACAATAGTCTCATCTCATTAATAGATTCTGGCAAATGCCTTGAGCCAGATGGAGAGTGATCGACCAATTAGACTGGAAATCCTCAACCCGAAGACTATGAATCAAGCGCAGTTAATTGGTTGTCTTCATCCTGGAACCAGGGAATGGTCAGATGGTATAGTTTCCCAGTTTATCAGGTAATGATAATATTCTACAACTGATTTTGATTTCTTTTATAATGTTAAAGATGAAGGAGGATTTCTTCGGCCTTTAATGATTTTCAATTAGGAATAGAGAAAGCAATGAGGCTTTGCATGGTTTTGAGAACCCTTTTATTTTTATAGGAAAGGGTACATTGTTTTCCATTACTAGTGTACGCGGTCCACTAAATATGAATACTAACTATTCAGATAGATATCCACACACACATGCATACCCTGAGAATGGCTGGAAAACAATAACAACCAAATTAGGATAAACACAGTAATAAACAAATAAATATGCACCATTCCTAAAATATACATTAGAAAAATAACTGAAAAAATAGTACATACATATTCACACCAATTCTTCAATATGGAGATATGAGATCTATCCAAGAAACACAACATCAATCAGTATACGAAAAATACAAGCCTCACTTTGCCTCAAGTGTATCCAACCCTCCCATTTTGTAGATTCCACAAGGTTACCCTCAGCATAAAATATACTGCTAGAAAATAAAAAGTAAAAGAAAAGTAAGCAATTACTGCATTGAATTAACTTAAGACCATTAGAAAAATTCACCTTTATTGAAATAAAACTGTGGTTAAACCACACTTTACATAACTCTTACTAAATCTTAACTTTACAAACTATTCCCTACCATGGTTAGTTAGTTATCTGTCCTCACTCATCTTTCAACCACCTTTCCTATCAACTAAAAAAATACTTAGTCATGTGGAAGGTCATGAGATACTGACATCACCTCTGAGTCATGGAATTTTATTGGCAGGGAAGCACATCATCGCCGGAGTTGGTTGGTATTTGATGGTCCCACTGATGCTTCATGGGTTGAGAGCTTCAACACAGCCCTGGATGATTCTAGAAAGCTTTGCCTTCCCTCTGGGGAGACTGTGCCCATCCCTCCTGATATGGTCATGATTTTCGAAGTGCTAGATCTGTCACAGGTGAAAGTTGTAATTTGTATTCAGTTGCAAAGTACATTTTTTTTAAAATTTTGAATCCTAGAAGGCTCAGTTGTAGGCATAATAGTTTTTATGTTAATAGTTTTCATAGTTACTTGTTAATTTGCCTTCATATTAATCTATTTTTTTATGATATTTTTTCATGAATGTTTAGTCTTTACTGCTGGATACGATATACCAACAAATCCCTTTTTTCAATATATTGGTTCATCGGTATTACAATGATCTGATATATTGTTATTATTTTTGGAATAGCTCTTATGAAAGCATTGATAAACCTCTTCTATATTTGAAAACTTGTCCATGACCTTCCAATACAGGCCTCTCCAGCAACAGTATCTCGATGTGGGATGGTTTATGTTGGGAATGAAACCATCTCATGGCATGTCATCATGCACTTCTGGCTACATCATAATGCTAAGATTCCAGAAGAAGACAAGAGCAAAACGACCAAACCAGCTGCTAGCAAGGCTAATGGGAAACCTGGAGCTCCTGGATCCAAAGTGTCTAATGCTGGTCTGAAGGGAGCAGTTACCAAGGGTCCTACCCCAGGGGGAAGACCGTCAGTTGTGGGCCCAAAAGGTGTTGGACCAGGTGCCAAAGGAGCCAATGCTGCTGGTAATGGAGATTTACCCTGGTGGGATGAGTATGGGGTTCTCCTTAGAGATCTTGCTAACTGGCTCATTCCACCAGCACTCCAGTTTTTGAGGGACAATTGTCGTCATTTGCTTCCTGTTAATCAGATTTCTTTGATCAGGTATAGTATATTTACAAGGAGCGAACCATGAATGCTCAACCACTATCAAGATACGTTTCTTTTGAATTCGTAGTATTCTCATACTGGAAGTCTATCCTGTAGTTTATTTGCTTAGCGTTATGAGGTCTGATGAGCTATGTAGGAAAAGCGAAGAGCTATGAATAAGAAGCAGATATTATAAATCAAATACTTTCCTAATATTCAGTGTTGTACACAATCTTAATCGAAAACAATACTTTACATTTATAAGTAAGTAATTGGCTTTGCATTAAATTATAAGGAATTACTAAAAAAATATTTAGTGTGTAGTTGAGGATTATCCTTTAGTCATTTCTTATCTTTTGAACTGATAATTTATTCATCAACCAAAGGCCTGTGTTCCCCCTCACCGCAACGATGGTTGACGATGTCCTGCATGATGAGTCTGTATCCCAAAAGGAAAGGGGAAAACTTGGGCCTATCTGGACAACAGCTGCCTTTCTCTTCTCCCTTACTTGGTCTTTAGCTGGTGCTCTCACCAAGGAGTCAAAAGAAGTCTTCAACACGTTTTACCGGAGACTTGTAATGGGTAATATATAAAGACACTTTTTGTTCAGTTCTGGCATAACTAATTAGATTTTCTTAGTAAGAAAATGAAAGGTCATAAGGTATTTGGGGGTGTATG
Organism: Palaemon carinicauda; assembly: GCF_036898095.1. Classification (NCBI taxonomy): domain Eukaryota; kingdom Metazoa; phylum Arthropoda; class Malacostraca; order Decapoda; family Palaemonidae; genus Palaemon; species Palaemon carinicauda. Next base: position 3,953,919 of record NC_090738.1, on the reverse strand, counting down.
CTGTTAGTTGAGACAAGCATAAACTTTTATATTACTTGTCAAATCGATTTTCTTTATGGGGGAAGCATGTCGTTAATCCTTGTCTGAAATATGATATTATAAAGCTAGTTTTACGATTTATTATATATTTTTTAGTTTTACCTTGCCAGGAGTGAAGCCGGTTGGAAAGCAAACACATGGTTGGGACTTAGTTTTAGGGTAAGCTAAAGATATGGCGGTTTAAAGGAAGTCGCTAGGTAAGTCGGTAAGGTTAGCTGGGGAGATTTAGGTTACATTTTAATTACTAACCCAGTCCGTCCCAACCAACTATAAAGGCTCCGGTTTCTGGTAATTTTTTTTTTCTTTTTTTTTTTTTTGCAATATGAAAAGTAAGTATGCATTTAAAGAGGCAGTTCTACTTATAGAGTATTTATGAATTTAGGTTTAGTGGTTTACTTTATAGTATATGTATGTTTAACACTCATCCAAGCATAAGCATATTTGTATATGGACTGTTAGAGGTACAGTATTCATTTATTTTTATGAAACACTCTTTATGCTCATATTGCTTCCACTCAATATTTTACCGTTCTCTCTCCTTACAAAATGCTTCCGTCTGTGGGAACAGCCACGACATCGCTCAGTTGATGGCAACTAACAATTCATTCATTCATTCTTCTTCTTCTTCTTCTTCCATTCTCGTTGCTTTTTCCCATTTGTGTGGGGTAAGCACAGTTGCCTTCTTTTTGAAGGACTTTGCTTTGGCTTTAGGGTAGACCGTAGTCCCAATTGGCTACCCTGCCTGACATCGCTTTAGTCCCCAGAAGTGCATGTGCATATATTGTACCAATCACCAGTGTCCTTCCTACTAGCAGTGAGGAGTCCTGGTCTGGTTAGGTCGACAGTTTGAGACGTGTGAGGTGTCTTTTATGTTTTTAGGTGTTGGAGTGGCTTTGTTTGTGTGTTGATATGACATTACCTCCTACTTTGTTTCTCATTGATTGCTGTCTAAATATGACTTCTTTATTTCGATCTGCGATTTACATCGAGTTTTAGTAGTTCATTCTGAACTAAAAAATCACAATGTCATTCAAAATTTTCATGTCTTTGTTTAACATCAATATGTCAGGGTGATGGTGCAATTGATGGCTTTGATCACAAATGTAAAGTAATTAATTCAACACCTGTTGTTTGTGCTTAGTTTAGAGTAAATACAGAGAAGAATGAGTACATTAGGCTAACTTCAAAAGTTTTGCCTAACAATTCTAATTTCTTCTTCGTGTGTTATCTCCAATAATTTTGTAACCTTTCTAACCACTGAGTTCCGATGTAGTGGGTGATTGCTTCCAACCATTTTATACCTTCTTATGGAATGATTATTTAATGAATATTATTTTTAGTTTAACTTCAGAAAGCTAAAGCTTCATGCTTTGAGTGGTGATGAGCCCGGCCTAATTTATGATTTTCACTTGTGTAATTTTCTAGGCCCCTAGACGTGTTAACGGAAGACTATTACATTTTCTTCCAAATAAGTTACTTGTCAAGAGAAGCATAGATATACAAAACCTTATTTTAGTATAATATCCAATTAAATTATTTGAAGTAAGTTTTGATATTCATTTCTGTTCTATGTTATCTCTAAATGTTCATGAAGATGATTTATTTTCACATTTTTTATGATTTTGTGGACAAATCGCTATCTTTTCGTCACGAGTGTAAGATGTACCCATGCAATGTTATATGCCCACATAAAATATACAATTGCAATAAAGGAGATGGGGAAGTGAACGGTGATTAACCTATCATGATAGAGATATTTTATTTTCACAGTTAGTGATATACAGTTAATCATAGTTCATCTTTAAAAGATTAATGATAACTAAGACCACTTTAACTAAATGACAACTCGAACTATATCAATCCATCAGAATTCTTCTTGATTCTTTACATTCACATAATATCAGTACTCTTACACAAATTACTATGAATTAATAATCTCAAGTCACGCAAGAGGGTAGGGGCACAGAGGAAACATACTATTTTTCATGTTAAATTCTAAGTCACAAAATGGATTACTAATTACATTACAGTTCTTGGCCCTCAGTCAAATGAACGTGGAATGACGAGGCAGCACTTGGTCACAGCAGTGACAAATCTACTGTACTCAACTCTTCATCTTTTGATTTTTGGTTGTACGGACATCCTGCCTGTGTATAGCTATAAAGGAGCTCCTCCAGCTAGGAGGTGGTGGAGGTTGGTGTGAGAAGTGGATGTAACTTGCGCTTACTGCTTAGAAAAGCCCCACTCCGCTTCCTCTCCCTCTAGCGTGGACCAGGGGAGTACAGAAGGAGTTACAGACTGCTATGATATGTCATTACTTATATGGCACCACTTGACGCAACATGTCCCCGTGCATAGAAACAGTCTTGGAAGTATGTCACACGACCTGTTTAATGACGTGTTTATTTTGCATATATACATGACAGCTTGCCCCCTACTAAATTTCAGACTCCTCTGAGTCTGAAAACATTAAATTTACATAAAAAAAAAATAATGGTATTGACTTTCAAAAATATCCCAAAGAATTTATTAAGTTCAAGCGAGTGTGACCATTCGAATAAAAAACATTGTTCACAACAAAACAGGGGCGAACAAAGCTAAACAGGCACAATACTAAAGAATACATATGTTATTACACAAGATATTTGAAAATATTCGAAAATATGAGGACAGGGGAAAATCTGTAAAGAATAGGCCAGACTATTCGGCGTATGTGTAGAGCAAAAGGAAAATGAACCGTAACCAGAGAGAAGGATCCAATGTAGTACTGTCTGGTCAGTCAAAGGATCCCATAACTCCCTAGCGGTAGTATCTCAACGGGTGGCTGGTGCTCTGAAAATGGGAAGCACAGAGTTGAACCCCGTAGCAGTTACCAGCCATTTGGTTTTGGAATTCTACACACTTAAAGCCAAGTCTCCACGGTTTGTATACAATATAGTACCGGAAAAAATTACAAATTTGGAAATAATGTGTATTTTTCCTAACTATATAAACATAGAAGTCTACACATACTGATCCAGCCATCACCTATCTATCAGGAAATACTGCTTGCAACTTCAAAGAAACGTACTATTATTAGTGCGTGTGGGAGTGTTGTGGCTGGTATATCCCCTGCTACCCCTCCGCTTAAACGTCTTATGGCTAGTTTCAGCTGTCGCCGAAATATATCTCGCTATAAAGAGCTCTAGGTTTGAATAGTTGGAGAAATATATATATATATATATATATATATATATATATATATATATATATATATATATATATATATATATATATATATATATATATATATATATATATTTTTCAACATTTTTCATATTTCTTTAACATTAGAAAGTGTAAACAAAATGATAATTTGAATAAAGAAGAATTAAAGGGGAGTGTAAGAAAAATTATACCCTAGCAGAGATTTTAGAGTTAGAAATTTGTTGTCTTGACCCTAAATGGTATTTGTTTAGATTTGAATAATTCAAGGTGATTGCAAATTATCCTGAGAAATTATAAAGCTACATCAACCTAACATAGATCTTGATCTAGTTACCACAATGAATTCTGGTCAGATATTTCAGCTTAATGTGTATTTTTTGGTAGTTGTAACTTAGTATGTATGCAAGGTTGAATTCATCTTTTACTGAATATCCAGACTTATTTAACCCTTCGGGAGTCATAAGACATAATTTACGTCAGGTGAAAACTACACCCATTGGTGCCAAATATACTATATAATTTACCGTTAGTTCTCACTCCTTAAATATTTACCTATATGAACATTTTCCAAAATATGTAACATTACTGTATATATCAATAAAAAAAGGGAAACTTACTTTTCACAATGTACTGTAATTTGAATCACAGTATTCACGATACACCACGGGAATATGGATAATGAATCCTAAGAAAGCCAGTTGAAGACATTTCATTGCGTAGTAATAAACAAATAGTATGGAGTACGTGTGGCCAGTAGTTGGGGACAGAAAACTGAGACAGAGAATGGTGCATCAACTACCACTTTCTGCTGGATTGTCCATTCATGCACTAAGTGTTTATTGAAAGGAAAGAAATTGGAAAATGTCCTTTTTTTGAGGGGGTAAAAGTTGAATAAACCAAGCTCCTGGAGAGGAATCAGTATGAAAATCGGGGAAGGTTCACAGGAATAAGAAATTGTATTATTAAAATTCTGATCATTCAAGTATACAATAATAAATACTGTAAAGTCTTATCTTTTATAGCTTGGGTGCTGAGTTAAGTAAAATATCCAGAAAAAGGGCGTGAGGCTTGAGGGCCCAATCATTTGATTAGGGGTTGGGGCTCGAAGGGTTGATAATTATATTGGCAACATTTTGTTCAAAGAATAGTTAGGAAATTTAATTTCCCTGAGCCCAGTACCAGGTTCAATGCCTCAAATGTCGTAGCCTATACCAATTAGTTTACTGTACTTTGGACACAAATTATTAGTTAATGTTGGTAATGTAGATAAAGGAAATTAGAAGACACAAAGAAAATTGGGAACAAATTGAAAAGACCAAATGTAGAATAAATTTGTTTTCAGTTTAAAGGAAAATCCAAGGAGAATTGATTATAGATAAGTTGGAAATGCTAAGCTAACCGTTATCAGATGCTCAATTGTTATTAGCCCCATAATCATCAACGAGCGCTCGGGATTTTGATACTTATGAACTTCATAAGCTCTTGGCCGCTTTAGACATTTTTGTACAAGCTAAGAAATCCAGTGAATGTTTTTAGCAGAGGTTCTAACCTAACCTGCCCTGTATCGAACCGTAGCCTGATTCCTCCAGTTTTGACTAGTGTATCTAGTAGACCAGTTTGTTAGGGTCTACTGTATCTTCTATTGTACATACTTTGCAATTCTAGACACCAATAATATAAGCTCTTGTGGAACTTTTGTTTCTGAGGTAGTCTGGATATTATACCCCTCTACTCGTTGAGGTATGTGCTATTAAACTTATATTTATTATACTTAATTGTCCAATGTTGCATTCTGTCTCAGATGTCAGAGAGAGGTAGTAAATTGTATAAGAGAATTGATAGTTTTGAAATTACTTGTATGTAATTAAAACACACACACACACACACACACACATATATATATATATATATATATATATATACAGAGAGAGAGAGAGAGAGAGAGGGAGAGAGAGAGAGAGAGAGAGAGAGAGAGAGAGAGAGAGAGAGAGAGAGAGAGAGAGAGAGAGAGAGAGAGAGAGAGAACGTACATACAAACTTTTATTACATATTTATTTTTGCAGGTTATAATAAGAACTACCCAGCTCCAGACTCCATTGAGCAAATAGGATGTCCGTATCCTGCAGAAGGAAGTGTGTTTGACGTTGTGTTTGACGCCAAGCAAAGATCCTTTTGGCGTCCATGGACAGACATCATCAAGCACACAGAAATACCAGAAACCACGAAGATAGCCACACTCCTTGTTCCAATAATTGAATGTACAAGGTTTGCATCAATCGAAATTGAATCTTTTTAATGTCTGTTGTGTAAAGCATTACAATTATTAAGAAGGCCCTCAACTTACTAACATTCGGAGATACGAACACCATTCCAACTGAAATCATGAATCATAAATCATGAATACTGCAATAAAACAATATTATATGATTTGATACAGCAAGCAAAACGATATTTGTAATGACTTGATATTTATTTCAAGTGAAACAAAACTATTTGTTGACTTTTGCAGCTGGAAGTCCTAGACATGGGAGTCAGGTTAGGCATACCTTAGGACAAAAGTTACAAAAATTCGACTTACAAACAGCTTGGAACCTATTAAGTTTGTAAGTTGAGGACTTTCTACTACCATTATTATTATTATTATTATTATTATCATTATTATTATTATTATTATTATTATTATTATCACCATATTTTTTGTGTTTAAAAAATTTTTTGAAAATTATTATTAAACTGTCATATCTTTTTATTTTGTTCTTTGAATTATTTAACTTTGGTAAACTGAAGTTATGTGTATTACTGGTAAGGGATTGAGAAAGTACATACTAATTGTTTTGGGTAGCAGTTGTTGATGCTTATCTTGAATTGTTGAGTAAAATTTAAGATCTATTAAATTCTGGATGCTATTTCTGACAGTTCCAGTTAATTAGTTCTATCTGTTTTAAGATATTTTATAATTCGGATCATCCTTTGCATTTGGATCTTTCCAGACTATACCTTCTTCCATGTAATACCTGTACTAGGTACACAGTTAATTCTTAACAGTCTTACCAGTTATTTCATTGCTTCATACAATATATTGTTCAAGAAGTGTTATTCCTTCTATGACTAATTTGTCAAATTATCTTCCCAATCAAACAGTTAAATCGATTAGAAGTTAGATCTTGGTACAATAGTTTCTATCCTGTAATTGGTTGCTTTCCCGATTGTAGATTTCTTTTTTTCTAACTAGGTTACAATCTGGCTAATAATAATAATAATAATAATAATAATAATAATAATAATAATAGTGATGATGATGATGTCATAGTACAGTAGTAGTAAATCTAATAATAATAATAATAATAATAATAATAATAATAATAATAATAATGGTAATGATAATATTATCATAGTAGTGGTAAATTTAATGATAATTAATAATATTTAAAAAATAATGATAATAAATGAGAAACTGCTAGTGTATTAATGAAAAATTAAAATCAATTGGTCAATATAGCTTTGGATAGGAGAGAATTGTTTTGGTGATACTCAAAAGAATGAGGAACTAAACTGTTTAAAAACGATCAAGTCGATAGTATAGTTTTTGAGTGTTAAGAGTAAATACTATGCTGTAACAAGAGCTAAGAGACTTAGTGTTTGCTTGATTATACTGTAGTATTTTTTAAAAAAAAAAAGATAATTTTTATACAGTGTGATCGAGAGAAGGAGAGTAGCACTGATGACAAACTTAGAAGTGACATGGCCATGGTATGATTGGTATTGAAAAGACATCATTCTGTCGGTTTATACTTATCATTTCTCAACCGTACTTGTTACGGCCTATTTGTATATACCAATGTATGTAGATTTTTCCGGCCTTTCAGCCGATGTATATATTATGCCATTTCATGTATTTCATGTTCCACACATTGTATGTAAAGCTTCCTAAGAAACACAAATGCTCGGCCAAACTTGACCTTTGTGCTACGGAGGTCGTCTCGCCCGACCCGGGCACCTCTTTTCCGTCCACGCTTCTGTATACAGTATAAACAGAATGTCTCAGATAATGAACAAATCAGTTCTCAGCTGCTTCTTATTGCGTGCCCTCACAACTGGTGACCTCCTGGATTGGATGGTAACTTTGCAGTTTTGACTACGCCATTAATGGACTCACTATGGCTGTGTTACTTTCAGAGAACCTTTTACGGAACCATATAACGCCTTAGTTAGGTTTTCTGAAAGTTCTTTTCCTGGGTCAACATAAAAAACGTCACTAACGGACTCAATACGGCGCAAAACTCTTGCGTTCTGGCGTTTTCCTGGTTAGTTTGGCCCTGCCATTTATGCATCTACGACCACACAGGAACCCGACACCATTAATGGACTATATAGGGCGCATACCACATTTTGGTGTGAGACAGCACAATGAGCACTGAGGTACAGAGTTCAACCGATCCTGCGCCAGACACTACGTCCGCAACACAAACGCTACTCGACGCCGCTAGAACACAATCATCCCCCAGGTCAAGCATGAGGCTACCACCGTTCTCACAGAGGAACCATTCATCATAGTTCCTTCGGGCAGATGTGCTCTTCAGGGAGCCACGAATGACAGACAGAGGAGCCAATGCCGACATCGTCCTATCATCTTTACCCTAGAACGTGTTCAACCGGATCACCTCCTGGCTGGCCACATGGTCAGGTCGGGTGGACTACGACAACCTATGAACGAAATTAATTTCCACATACTCCCTCTCCATTCCCCTGAGGGTCCAGTGAGTCCTGGACCTGATAAACCAACCTCTGGGGGACAACTCGCTCGTGGATGCCTGGGAAGAAATGGTGGGCCTCCTGATGCTCCCGGTAGTCGACGCAGACAGTCGAAGGAAGGAGATCAGCTTATTCAGGCAGATTTTCCTGCGTCGCCTACCTCAGGATGCTGGGACCCTGCTCGATAACGCGGACGCACTTCCAATGGAGGACCTGGTACTCAAGGCTCAGAAGCTACAGAGGCCTCTAGGCACGCCGCATCGCCAACATTTGTTCACATGGTCGAGAGAGAGGACGACGACGCAGACTGGTAGGACGGAATGGAAAGGCGAGAGGTCAATGCAGTGCATCGGAGAAGACCACCGCCACGGCAGATGAAGAAGGCTAACCCATCCTGGTGTTATTTCCACCAGACCATTGGGAAGGAAGAAATGAATTGCAGACCCCCTTGCAAGTTCCCCAAAAACTAGGACGGTGGCCATCTACAACATCGACTGTGGCCGCCAACACCACGGGACCCCAACAGGTGGGGTTCTACCTACGTGACACTCTGTCAGGCCGGATGATGATGGTCGACACCTGTGCCCTACAGTCAATGTTCCCGCTGATGAAGGAGGACCAATAAAACCCCACCGACGCCACCGCTCTGTTGGTGGCTGCCAACGGCAGCCCCATCCGCTGCTACGGGACCAGGTCATTGGAGATCTCCATCATGGAACGCTCCTACACCTGGCTCTTTGTCATCGCTGACGTCAGTTGCCCCCTGCTGGGAGCAGATTTCCTGGCCCACCACGGACTGCTGGTGGACGTCGCCCGGAGACAGCTCCTTGACACAGGAACATGCCGTTCTCGACCTCTCACCGCCGGCCCAGGCATACCCACCGTGTGCTTCCTTACCCCTCATCGCTACGCCGACTACTACCCCAAAAGCTCCGTGATGCCAAGAACGCGTTTGCCAACATGGAGCGGATGGGGATCTGCAAGAAGGCGACAAGCCCATGGGCCTCCCCCTCCACAGGGTAAAGAAACCCGACAGCACCTGGAGACCTTGCAGGCAATATAGCCACCTCAACCTGATCACAACGCCTGATCACTACCCCCTGCCAAACATGCAAGAACTCACCGGCGCCCTGCACAGGGCGAAGATGTTTACGGAGATGGAGCTCTTCAAGTCGTACTTCCAGGTCCCCGTCCACCCGGACAACATCCCAAAGACGGCCATCATCACACTCTTCAGGACGTACACATTCGCCTTCTCCACCTTTGGCCTCAGAGATGCGGGGGCCACCCCCCAGCGCCAGATGGACAGCATCCTCGGCAATCTACCATTCTGCTGCTACTACGTGGACGACATCCTGATATTCTCCGGATCGCAGGAAGAGCACAAGGACCACATCCGGGCGGTCCTGAAATGCCTGTAGGAGAATGGGTTAGTGGTCTGCTTTGACAAATGCACGGTCGGTGCATCGAGGGTGGATTTCCTTGGACACGACATCTCCTCGATGGGAATTCGTCCCATGACCTCCAAGGTGGAAGTAGTGAGGACCTTCCCCACGCCTGCGACAATCAAGGCCCTGTAGGAATTCATCAACATGGTCAATTATTATCGATGTTTCATCCCAGACATCGCTCGCATCATGTCACCGCTGAACGACGTCCTGAAGGGGAATGCAAAGAAGTTAAAATGGGAAACGCCTCAGCAGAAGGCATTCAATGAGACGAAGGCTGCCCTCGCTAACGCCGCCACACTAGTCTACCAGGACCCGGAGACCCCCCACAGACTCACCACCGATGCCAGCAATTTCGCCTGAGGGGTAGTGTTGGAGCTGGTAGCGAATGGATCGCCCCAGCCCCTAGCGTTTTTCAGCCGAATACTTAAACCCCCTAAAACACGGTACAGTGCGCTCGACCGAAAATTACTGGCCATCTACCAGGCCGTTCGACATTTCCGGTACCTCTTGGAAGGGGCCTCCTTCACCAAACAAGTCACCAACCACTTGTCCATGCTTTCACTAAGGTAGGCGATGCATGGTCAGCGAGACAACAACGGCACCTGGCTGCCATCGCTGTGTTTTGGTGTACAATCCGCTACCTACCAGGCAAGAAGAACCCTGTAGCCGATGCTCTGTCACGGGTAGGAATCCACTCCATCCACCTACTCGCGAAGTACGCGGACCTTGCCCGAGAACAAGCTGCCGACCCATAGACAGCAGCATACCGCACGACGGCCACTTTGCTGAAACTGGAAGACGTCCTATTGGACCCGACGGGCTCAACTCTTCTCTGCAATACCAGCACCAGTTGCCCTCATCCCTAGGTACCTCCCACAGGCCAACGTTCCCTGTCTGAGCTATGGGCCTCCGTGGCTTGCCTACTAGGAACATCCCTTCACAGCAGGATGGCGTACAACCACGCGGCCAACGTCATGGTAGAGAGGGTCCACCGTTCACTGAAAGCTTCCCTCATGACCCGCTGCACCGATGAAAACTGGATATCGCAACTACTGTGGGTCCTCCTCAGCCTCAGGACCACCCCCAGAGCAAAGGACGACGTTTCCCCGGTGGAGAAAGTGTACGGCGAGACACTGGCTGTACCTGGGGAGTTCTTTCCAACAAATAACACCAACCAGGACACACCGATCATGAGGCATTGTGAGGTTACTGGGAAATTCACACCGTGTCCGAGGACTTTCACCGACAGGATCAAGCGTATCAAACCGAAGGGCCTGGACACCTGCAGCTACGTCTTCATCAGAAATGAAGCACATCGACCCCTCCGAAGTCCATACTGCGTCGTAAAGACCTCCCTCAAGGCATACTGCCTCATGATCCATGGCCAAGAAGACTGAGTCACCATTGGCAGGCTGAAACCCGCATTCTTGACGGTGGACGATGACGACGATGCTGCAAATGCCAAAAACGGGCATACCTGAGTGCTGCCCTAAAACAAGCCTCCTCCCACTCGGTGCAACCAGCACCAATGACAGAAAGTCAAAACCCCCGGGAAAACCCGCCCGGGGAGGCATCCTGTCGGACGACACATCAGAGGGATCAGCCTCCAACAACGACCCTCGTCCGATCTCAAGAACCCAGGTGTGCCTTCGCACTCCTCAAAGATACCAGGATTAAATGTCACGTTGTCAACAATAATTATTGTAAAATAATCCTTGTTTGAGGGGTGGGGGGAGTACTTGTAAAGACATCATTCTGTCGGATTTTGATTCGCCAAAATCCGAGTTTATACTTGTCATTTCTCAACCGTTCTTGTTACAACCTATTTGTATATACCTATGTGTGTAGATTTTTTTCGGCCTTTCAGCTGATGTATGTATTATGCCATTTCATGTATTTCATGTATGTAAAGTTTCATAAGAAACACAAATGCTCAGTCAAACTTGACCTTAGTGGATAGAGGTCGTCTCGCCCGACCCAAGCACCTCTTTTCCATCCTGACTCCTGTATATAGACATGATATCTCAGATATTGAACAAGTTAGCTCTCAGCTGCTTCTCATTACGTGCCCTAGCAGTATCAAGAAAGATTATCAATCCATGGCAGCCAATTACCGAAATATTATACTTGAACAGAATTATTAAATACAATAATTAAATAAGGACTAACTGAAGAAATTAGATTTTAAATAGTGGTAATCTATATTGCTATATTGCACAATAAGTGATGACTCTGCCATCATCCCTTTCTGGAAACTTAGCAAAAGTTACAAAATGCACCTTTGAAGAAAATACTTCAACATAATTCTGCCATTTTAAAAGATTAGGTATAAAGAAACTTTATTTCCAATTTTAATCTCACGTGGTCTTTAATAGCATTAATGAACCATGAAACCAATCAGATCCTCTCTCAAAAGTCAATGGTTAACTTGTTTAAAGAAGAATAACCAGATAATGAAAAACAAATATGAAAGATTTTCTAAAGCCTTTCGTGGTTCCCCTGTCAGTCACTTACTTGGTTTATCATGTTAGTAATTATATGGTTTTGTTATAATACTCCTCTATATATTAGAGAGAAAACGCATGGCTATATATATATATATATATATATACATATATATATATATATATATATATATATACATATATATATATATATATATATATATATATATATATATATACATATATATATATATATATATATATATATATATATATATATATATATATATATATATATATATGGATGAATATCAGCAAAATATCGTGTTCAATTAGAAATAAATTTCTATCTCATACTGAGATCGAACCCTAGCCCCTTCAAATGAGAGGCCAGGTCTCTTACTTTTGAGCCTTTGATGGCATGGTTGAAAGCGACCTGGCCTTTCATTTGAAGGGGCTAGTGTTCGATCCCAGTATGAGATAAAAATTTATTTCTATTTGAGCACAATATTGTGTTGATATTCATCCATATTAGATCAATGGTGGTAATTTGAATTAAAAAAGCTATCAATTCTGTCACCTAGCGGGCAGGAAAGTTGTGGAAAACTCGCTGGTAAGAGACTGATGTCTCGCTAGGTAAATCCTGAATTGCAGTTAGCAGTTAGGTTCCAGCATATTTTAAGCCTCTGGTGATAATGGATGGAAGCAACCTGGCCTCTCATTTGAAGGGGCTAGGATTCGATCCCAGTATGAGATAAAAAATATATATATAAATATATACATATATATATATATATATATATATATATATATATATATATATATATATATATATGTATATATATATATATATATATATATATATATATATATATATAAATATATATATATATATATATATATATATATATATATATATATATATATACATATATATAAATATATATATATGTATACTTATGAAGCTGGTGTAGTGTAGGGTAAATACAGTAGTTTATTCATGATTTTATTTATGTTTTCATTTGTGCATTGTAGAGGTTAGCCAGCTCTTAAAATGAGTTCCTCTCGTGTAGATTCAAGTTTATTGTGTAAATTACGTAAGACTTTCGTTGTTAATTCGTCGTATTCTTCATTCAAGTCAGTATATGTAAATTTACGTTATTTTAAGAATTTACTTTTTATTTTCATGTATTTGGTTACAAAATCTTACGTAAGCTTTTTGAGAGGGTTATGTGACCATATGAGATAGGAACAAGGGCATATGTAATGTTCTTTTATATCTTCTATGAGGTATTGCGTCATGTTTGAGAGAAAATACGCAATTTTTTTATATGCCATGTGCTTTGGAAGATTTGCGAAGGCCCTAGGGCAGAGCTGGTTGAGAGTGAGTCCCCCTGTTTGATACTTGATAGTTGATAACTCTTGATTCCCCTAGGCCAGGCCCCACGCTTCCAGACCTCGGACCTGGAACATTCTGGAAGTAGCTAAGTCTTATATAGGCGCCCCAAGACTGCTTAGCAGCAGTAGAGAAGCAGCCGTCCTGTGAAAGAGCGAAAATGCCTCCCTCACTCTCTCTCTCTCCGAGTGTCTATACGATGTGCTCTCCTAAGTCACTCTTTGTCCCAAAGTAAATCGTGTGTTGAAACAATACGTAAGACGAAACGGTGATTTTGAATCTATTGTATTGGGATGAGTGTTGGCATTGTGTAAAGTTTTTGTAACTAGCCCTGTAGTAAGGTGAAAGGTATTGGTATCGTGATCTGGTTATCTGTTTAAATTGAGTATCAATCTTAAATATTGTATTCAGATTTAATTTCAAGTGAAACAAGTGATTGTATAATTCTCAGAGTATAGTTATTTCTTTTAATGTTTATTCAGATTTAATATCTCTTGCCAAGTGATTATATAATTTTCAGGTCGTAACATTTTTGTCTTAATATAAGTTGTGCTCAGACTTAATATTTTGAGTGATTTATTTTTGCTTTTATGTAAATTCTTTCAAAGTGTTGTGATTTATATAGATTATATTTATTTTTGTAAAGAGTGTATTATTCCAATCACCACTGTTTAAATTAGTATTCGCTCGTATCCTGTAAAGAATCGAAGTGAGTTGTTTTAATAAACCTAAAAAATAATTACCCAGTTTTGTTTTGAGTGTACTTTGGAGACCTTTGGATATTCAGTGTTTTATATACTGCTGTCTGGGAGTTATATAACTGTCTCAGTGTTCGGGTATTAATATTTCCAAGTGTAACAGATTTAATGTAAAAGCAAACAGGTGAGTTTGGAATTCAAGAAGTTGCTTCGCTTGCTAGTCATTATATATATATATATATATATATGTATATATATATATATATATATATATATATATATATATATATATATATATATATATATATATATATAATATTATATGTTTGGTTCCCAGACACGGGACCATCTTATAAAATATTTTTGGTTGCTAGACCTGGGAGCCATCATAGTATAATATATATATATATATATATATATATATATATATATATATATGTATATATATATATATATATATATATATATACATATATATGTATATATATATATTTATATGTATATATACATTATATATATATATATATATATATATATATATATATATATGTATATATATATGTATATATATATACATACATATATATGTATATATATATACATACATATATATATGTATATGTATATATATATATATATATATATATATATATATATATATATATATATATATATATATATATATATATATATATATATATATATATATATATATACATATATATATATATATATATATATATATATATATATGTATATATATATACATATATATATATATATATATATATATATATATATATATATATATATATATATATATATACATACATATATATATCTTTTATGTCACGCTGATCAGCAAGGGAGAGAGAGTGGTCATACCCTGGTGAGGGGTGTAACCCAAGAGGTACACTGGGAAACCACAATCTCCCATAATTTACCAAATAAGCGGGTTGTAGTTAGGAAAGGGGAGGGAGTGGGAAGGGTTGAATCTTTGTGTGTGTGGATAGCTATCTAAATGTCTAAGCGTCATATTTGACAGGTCGCGTACACCAGTTAGTAGATAATTATAAAACAATTTGTCTTCTCACAGACTAGAGTATCTGATTGGACTTTGTGGACGCTCTCTTGGAAAGGTGTTGGTTTTGGGTGAGGGACAAAGTGGGAGAAGAGTAACAATGAAGCACTACTTCCGGAACCTGAAATCCTCAGAAAACGAGACTGTTATTCTACCCATAACTCCTGCTGCGGTTGCTCAGGATATAAAGGTAATTTAGATGATAGTTTTGTTACACAAAGAAAACGACAAAGTACAGTTAGGATCCCATAGATGGATATGATTGAAAGCAACACTATCTTGCTCATCGAAAAGACAATGCCCAAGAATGAGTTTTCGTTGCAATTTTAATGAGTACCTGTACAGTACAGTAATAGATTCTTCCATTATTTGCTGTTTGTCTTTTAGTGAATTAATTAGCTAAACAACTTAGTATTTGGCTAATATCCAATCCTCAGAGCGTGGTGCTGGGCTATACAGTTGAACGTGAAACTGGAGGTTTTGGTGCCAAAGGGAAACGACGCCTCGCTATTTTTGTTGATGATCTCCACTTGGCCGCCCATGATCCCCATAATGCCCGTCCTGTACATGAGGTGCTTCGTGAAGCAATGCAAAGGAAGGTCTGGTGAGTTTTTTTTTTTTTATTTACAATTTCTAAAGATATCTTGTTCGAGTTATTGGGTCCGTTGACTGGCCAGACACTACTAAATTGGATCTCTCTCTCTGGTTACGCTCATTTTTCTTTTGCCTACACATACACTGAATAGTCTGGCCTATCCTTTTCCTATTTTCCTCTGCCCTCCTACACCTGACAACACTGTGGTTATGAACAATTCTTCTTCGATCAAGGATTTAATTACAGCATTGTAATTGTGCAGGGGCTACTTTCCTCTTGTTAGGGTAGAAGAGCCTTTTTAGTTATGGTAAGCAGCTCTTCTAGAAAAAGGAAAAACACCTTAAAATTAAACCATTGTTCTCTATTCTTGGGTAGTGCCTTAGCTTCTGTACTATGGTCTTCCACTGTATTGGATTAAAGATTTCTTGCTTTGGGATACACTCGGGCACACCTATCTTTCCTTCCTTTCTTTCCTCCCTTGGCTATTTTTCCCTTTTGGAGCCCTTGGGCTTATAGCATCCTGCTTTTCTAACTAGGGTTGTAGCTTACCTAATAATAATAATAATAATAATAATAATAATAATAATAATAATAATAATAATTTAGTGATGTACGTTATATCATCTCAATCTGAGATCTTTGAATTATGATATACAGTATTGTGCTATTTTTTCCGTTTAGGAATAAAACAAATAAAGAAAAATATCAAAAAGCAGATTTTTAATATAAGCCTCATAAGTAGTAATGTGCGTATCTATTTATTTCCAGGATAGATAACGATGGAATCACTAAGAAACCTTTAGAAGACATCGTATGGTTCTGTGGGGCTTCACTATCCCAGGGGGGAAAACGGAAAGAAGGAGAAGGAAAAGCTGGGAAAGAAGATGGAGATGGAGAAGGAAGAGGAGCTGGCAGCATAATAGAACCGAGATGCCAAGCAGAATTCATGACTATTGCTGCACCTTCCATTGCCGATGAAACCATCGCCAAGATTTTCACAACGCAACTCAATGTGTTCCTCAGGGTATGCCTAGCATTATTTCTGTTTCACCTATTCTTCTCTCATTGTTATACCAGTTTATTCTGAAAATTAGATACAGTACTTAGAATCACATCGCGGTAAGTAAAGCGCTGACATTCAACAAACACAATTTCTGTTTATAGCCAATGTCTTCAAGAAGTCGTGTGCACTCACACTTCTTTTGGAATATATATAGATGATTCTATAGGAAATAAAACATAGGGTTATTTCTATGAATCTTCCCTGATGTTCATATTGCTTCTTCTTCTAGCATTAAGTTGAAGGAAACAAAGGTTATAGCATTCCTAAGTATATTTTTTTTAGTTGGCTCATTTGACTGGCAATGATTAAACACTCATAGTAGTGGGTAGTAGGCTGGCCAGGGCACCAGCCACCCGTTGAGATACTACCGCTAGAGTTATTGGGTCCTATGAATGGCCAGACAGTACTACATTGGATCCATCTCTCTGGTTACGGTTCATTTTGTCTTTGCCTACACATACACCGAATAGTCTGGCCTACTTTTTCCACACCTCTCTCCTCATACACCTGACAATACTGAGATTACCAAAACAATTCTTCTTCGCTCACAGGATTAACTACTGCACTGTAATTCTTCAGTAGCTACTTTCGCCTTGGTAAGAGTAGAAAAGTCTCTTTAGCTATGGTAAGCAGCTCTTCTAGGAGAAGGACACTCCAACATCAAACCATTGTTCTAGTCTTGGATAGTTCCATAGCCTCTGTACCATGGCCTTCCACTGTCTTGGACTAGAGTTCTCTTGCTTGAGGGTACTTATTGCTTATATTTTATTTACATGTTTTTTCCTCACTGGGCTATTTTTCCTTGTTGAAGCCCTTACGCTTATAGCATCTTACACTTCTAAGTAAAGTTATAGTTTAGCTAATAATAATAATAATAATAATGAAAACAACAACAATAATAATAATAATAATAATAATAATAATAATAATAATACTAATACTATGTTTTAAGATGTCTTTCCATGGTTTAGTCTAGAATTACTGTATTGCCTGTAATGTGTTTGGAAATTATTTCTTGGAGGTCATGTTAACCATTCATGAAGACATATGATAGGAGTACAGCTAAATACTTAAAACGATTTTTTTTTTTTTCATTTTGTAGAAATATTTCTTTAGGAATTTTCTATCAGCAGCTCAATGGCGTTTCAAGTAAGTGTTCACTAGAGTTCGGAAAACGTTATCTTAAAAAAGTCAATCTATAATACAGTACTGTATTTTTATTTACCTTATTAAACAATCTGAAGTCCAGTATTCCAAACCATAATTCAAACTGTTTATCTGAGTAAGCTTGACAAGTAATCTAGACCAGGTTAATAACCATTACCTTAATGCATTACTTGTAATAAAATTTATCCCTCTCTTTCCTTTACAATTGCGCCCCTCCTCCATCGGAGTGGGAGTCAGTAATATGAATACCAGAGATCCATAGAAAAGATTAGAATGTTAATAATAAATTTCTATTCTTACAGTCACCAGATGTTTTTATACATGCCAACCCTCCTCCCCACTGACTCATAGTATAAAAAGGAGAGATAGTGTCGACTTTGAAACTGAAAAATATACTTATGAATGCTACAGCCTGTGCTTCCTACCATTTACCATCAGAAGCCTATATTCCTTTGACAAATGTGGGTGTAAGATTGCCTTACCATTGTGTAAGACATGGGCTCTTGCCTTAGGCAGCCCGTAACTTTGACAAAGACATGTATCAGTTGAAGTGAAAGAAAATGGGACAAATCTAAAAACAATTAAAATTTTATGGGTAATTGCCTATTAAACTGGGCTTTTGGAGAAGAAGCAGTTTTTGCATAGAAATAAGAAATTTTTATTATCAAAATCCTAATTTTACATTAGATTAACAATGATATTACTTGACATAATTAATAACATTTTCCTTTTATGAATCATGGATAAAACTTGAGACTGATTAATACTTTTCCCTTTTCAGTAGAAAATAGCTTGGATTTCCTGTAACTTCTTTCTTTAATTTGGAATAAAGTTGAAGACAAGAGAAAATATTTGGAAATACTTTTCTAATGAATTACTTTTAAGTTTAAAGCATTTCTTATGTGGCACTTCTGTCATAATCCACTTCTGCATTCCAGGCCGGAGGGTTTGTTCCGGACGTGTTTACAGTCGTGGCTGGAATTGTGTCTGGTACGATGGAGATTCTTCAGCATGTCAGAAAAATCCTTCCTCCAACTCCCTCCAATGCCCACTACACATTTAACCTCTCTACGGCTGCCAAAGTTATCCATTCCGTCAGTTTTATGAGGAAAGAAAATATGGAGACCAAACGACATTTTGTTAGGTAGAAGCATACAAATATAATTATGTAAATTTTTTTTTTTACTGCCAGTGTTCTTCATAAAATGGTGATCTATGATTATTCTTTTGGCAGATTTTGGGTCCATGAAATATACCGCGAGTTTTGTGATCGGTTAATGGCTGCAGAGGAGGTCACAGGCATCTACGATATCATTATCAAGACGATTAAGGCCAATTTCAGAGACAAAATTCATGTAATTTTTGATAAGATCTGTAATGATGATGGTTCGGTAAGTAACCTTGTGATTATTAATTTAGTTCAACAATGAAAGAGTTATGTATAAGTCATTTGGTTGTTCTTCTATGGAAATGCAAAACCTGGAAGTGAAAAAAAATCCAAGCAGCTCTTGCTGGATATTTTTTAATAATATTAACATTCACTTCAGAGTTGAAGAGAACTCATGGTGCAAACATGAGTTAGATTGATATAGAGATGGGGGTCTTTTAGTCACACACGTTTAGTGAATGATACGTCAAGTTTGAACGAGGGTATGATGTGATTGAATGTACAAGGTCAAGGAAATATAAAACGATGAATAAACATCACCTTAAGATAATTTATTTAGGCCTAAATCTCGAATAGCCACCTAAAATTAAAAAAAAATTGGCATCCTGCTACATCCTAGTCTGTTCGCCAGTTGGCAACACTGCCGGCTAATGTACTTATATTAACACTGCCGGCTAAAACCACCATTTGAGTTCAATTGTAAACAGCTTGATTGCTCTGTTGAATTTCCAATTACCCTTTATGCCCAGAAAGATTTTTTTTTCCTGAGTGATTGCTGATTCTTGTTCAAGATCTAATTACCTTTGTTAGAGGCTTAGTGATATTTCATTAATTTGGGGTAATTTTTGGTGGTTGGAATTCTTCTTCATCATGGAATCTCAGGATGATTCTGTAATCTTCCATTTAAAGGAGCTGCCCTTGCTGTATCCAGATGAGTTGTAGGGAGTATGACCTGCATGATAGTTGTACTAATGGCAGAGGCAAGCTATGTGATTTGTCTATCCATTCTGACTTGCGTTAAGACTTGGTCTGCGAGCAAAATAATTGCTTATGTTAAACACCAGAAGTCTTTACAATGTAAGAGGGCTCAAAAGGAGAAGAACAAATCCTTAGCAAATGGTGATTTTTTTTTTATATATTTTCACTGCAGGGTCAGGTTCTTCCGTTTCCTGCACTGAATGATCCTGATACTAATTTGCTTGTTATCCTTGCTTCCCTTGCAACTGGTTTTCACACGTGTAGGGTCTAATGATTTCGAGTCCAGGCTTATTTCCTGGAAGGTAGTTTGTACCAAAATAGTCTTTACAACAGAATGTAGACAGTCATTTCAGTTGAAATTAATAAGTTTATGGAAAATCTTGAGTTTGCGTTTAGAGCGTAACAAATTGATAGATAATCTTTTGAGTTTACTTCTACTACAGTGCCTAATAACCTCATGGATTCTCTTGTAGCTCCTCGTCAGGTATGGTAAACTGTACCTAGGGTAAGGATATGACAAATCCCCCGCTTGTGAACCCCAACATGATGGAGGTCTTGGGGTGAGCAGGATCAGGTGGGTTCCCATCGATTCCTATTGGTCCTGTAACAGTGCCGGAGAGCGCTCACCTTAGCTGGTGGGTCGGGGGGGGGGGGGGGGGGGGGGTGCTAGGCCAAAACTGGGTAGGTATCAGTTCTTAGCAGTGTGGCCCACCTAATGAGCCAGATTATGAAAAAGACGATGATGATAGGGCTAGGGGCTCAGAATCTGTTGACCCTTTTATCAAAGTTCGGGCCGTCGAGTTTTGTTGGTTGTTTGAGTTGGTCTTGGGTTTTCTTCCTCTGGGGAGGCCAAAGGAACAAACCTTTCACCCCTTGATGCATCACAGAAGGTATTATCTTTGAGGGTTTTCCCTTTGCCCAAAGGTTCCTTAAGGCCAATCATAAGCCGAGGATCAAAAAGTAGTGAAGAGTGTCTGACAGGAGACTGGAAATGGCTTCGTAGTGGCCCGTGCTCACCACCTGTCATTAACTTCAGTACTTAGTTAGTTATTTGGATGGTTGTTCCATCTGCGCTAAAGACAATTTCATATTTAAAAGGACTTAGGTTTGTATTGCTTAAAAAAATACAAATAATTTTTCAAATTTGTTATATTAAAATAGAAAATTACTTGAAACAAAAGGACACAACCTACAGCATGAGTGCTTTCTTTATTTCATTTTAAAGCCCCCTTATTTCAGTTTTTAATGAAATTACAACGTAAATCATGTCCTTTAGAATTTAGATAATAATAAAGCCTTATTTTATGGTTTCCATAGTGCAGTTGATGAATTCATGAACTGATTTATTTTATCAAGTTTAAACTGAAAATGCACTAAAATATATTAAACAGTACTAATTAATCTATTGTGTATAATAAAATGGATTGTATGATAAATGCATGTATTTAAATAAGGAAATTTAATTGCTAACATTTTTAAATTGTTTTTTGAAACGCTTGAAAACAGGGCAGCGCCCAACAACAAGGTCAAGGTCAGTTATCGCATGGCTTTCGAGGGAAAAAAGACACCCTGGCTGAAGACCAACCACCGAAAGAGGTTGTTTGAATTTATGTTTTATAGTGTAATACTTCTTAAGCCTTTTTCCTATGAATCCTCAGGAACGTCCACATGGTCGACGGATTTCTTGGTTCATTTTTCACTGAAACGTCGCCCAACTGAAGTCGTTGACAATATCTTGTAGACACACACACACACACACACACACACTCTCTCTCTCTCTCTCTCTCTCTCTCTCTCTCTCTCTCTCTCTCTCTCTCTCACACTGAATTATTTGCCATGGCGTCATCACTGCAGTTTGAATTATTTTGGGAATCATTTTAGTACGGAATTTACAGCTGATTATATCTCTTATCTTTTTTTTCTTTCTTTTAGGAAAATGATTTTTTTTATCTATTCGCTCAATATCATCTCATATTTGGCTTTTTATTGTATTTATATTAAGTGCATTACGAAACTGTGCCTCAATTTCCTAATTTTATTTTGGAACATTTATTTGCATTTTCCATCATGAAATTTTATTTTATCCTTTTCATGCTCTTTTTTTTTTGACTTGTGTACCTTGTTATTCCAGTAATATCCTTTTAATTCTTTCATTTGTATAGCCATGTTATTGCAATCTTGCAGACTTTCAAGGTAGTAGGTTGGTCTGGGGCCCAGCCACCTGTTGAGATACTACCGCTAGAGAGCTAATGGGTCCTTTGACAGACCAGACAGTACTACATTGGATCACTCTCTGGTTATCGCTCCTTTTTTCTTTGCCTACACATCCACTTTTCAACAATGAGATTACCAAACAACTCTTCTTCGATAAGGGTTTAACTACTGCACTGTGATGGTTCAGTGGCTACTTTCCTCATACAATCTGGCTATGGTAAGCAGCTGTTCTAGGAGAGGGGCGTTCCAAAATAAAACCTTTGTGTGGAGAATTTATATATTGAGTGGGAATTTGTTGTTCCAGTAATGTCTCCCTTTACCATACAGCAAAGATCAACAGGGGAGGGTAGGAGCACTAACACTTAGGGGCACAGACACTTTGGTAATAACTTTGGTGATGTAGTTCACAAACCTTCACTCTAAATAGAAAACTGTGATCTGTCAAGAGGCGTAGCAACTCCACACATGAAAAAAAGTAATTTGATGGCCTACTTAAGCTTTGTCAATTCTAAAGCAATCCCACTTTAAGGCTCTGTTTTGGCATGATCCCAGGGACTCCTGTGAGATGCTGGACAGGAATTTTACGTTATGATAGCAGACAATGGCAATGGAGGGGAGCAGAGATGTATGAAAGTAAGGTTAAAGATAAAGATCTTTACCTTCAAAGCACTGAGAATACTATGTCACTAGCTAACACACTGTTACCCTTAAGTTATTAAGACTCACTCATTTCAATATTTATGGTATGCTGTCCTGAGATTAGATATTCATATTACAGACACAATCAATGAATAAAGGGAGGTGTGATTAACTTAATCTAGTTACTTTATTACACAAAAATTACAACGTTGAATTGGACATCTTAACATTGGCAAATAATCAAAACCAATCAAGAAATGCAAAAAGTAATCAAAATATTGTTGCTCTAGAATCAAGGTCTTATGCAATGGCCAACAAAAAAAAAAAAAAAAAATGAGGTAGGACACGTGGTCCTGTGACCCAAGACTGGACTAGTCTCTATATGTAAAAAATGCAAAGTTTATGTAATAATTCCCATGCACTCAGCCCGAATTGTGTAAAATCCTGTATTACAGCTAGCGAATTATGTAAATTCCCGAGCTCTAAAACTCATCGGCTTATATTACATAATTTGATACACAATAGAAAAACTCCAAGCTCTGAGAATAGTACGCAACTACAAGACAATGATATATAAAAACACTGAAATATCTAAAAGGTATCTTTAATTTACACTCAAAATAAAACTGGGTGAAATGTACTTTACGTGAACTATTCTAAAACCAACCTCTTACTTTGGTTCTTAGTCAAGGAATGCAAGCAAAGTACTGAAACAAATATTGGGGATCAAAATAATACACACATTACAAAAATAAATATATTCTATAAAAAGTTAACAATTCAAAATTAGCACCAAAACTAAATCACTCGAAATATTAAATCTGAACTAAGCCTTAGACTAAAACACACTCTATAAAAGATTATACAATCACTTGTTTCACTAGAAATTAATTTATATTTACAAAGCTGGTCTAGTGCAGAGTAAATAGAATAGGTTATTCATGATTTTATTTGTATTTCATTTGTGTATTAAAGAGATGATAGCCAGCCCATAAAATGAGTTCCTCTCCTGTAGATGTAAGTATTTTATGTAAATTACATAAAACTTTCGTCTTAGATTTCATTGTATTCTTTATTCAAGTTAGTATATATAAATTTACGTTATTTTAAAAAATTAACTTTTTATTTCAAGTAATTTTGTTACAGTCTTATGTAATCAATTTGTGAGTGTTATTTGATCATATATGATATGAACAAGGGCTTAGGTAATGTTCTATTGTATTTTATGAGATATTACGTCATATTTAAGAGAGAGTGCTCAGTAACATGTGCTTTGGAAAATTCTCTACCACGTGCTTTGGAAAATTCTCTACCACGTGCTTTGGAAATTTCGTAAAGGCCGGGTGATAGGATGTTTTTTCTTTTATTTCGGGGACAAAGGGTGGGCGTAGCTAGCTGACTGAGGGAGCCGTCCGGCGTGGTGTGAGTAGCGTTCAAGAGAGTAATACTTGGCAACTCCGGTGCCTTGCTTGGCCCTCACGCTTCTAGACCTCAGTCCAGGAAGTTTCTGGAAGTTGCTGAATTTCATATATAAAAGTGACACCAAGGTTACAGAGACCAATATAGATTACCAGCCTTAAGATTGTCATCTCCTTAACTCTCTCAACTCTTGCACGCAACCCATATAGTGTGTCCTCTCCTAAGTGACTCTGTGCCCCAAAGCAAATCGTGTGTTGAAAAGATACATAAGACAAAACAGTGATTTTAAATTCATTGTATCAGAGTGAGTGTTGGCATTGTGTAAAGTTTTGTAAACGGCCCTGTAGGAAGGCTAGATTTAGTAACATGATCTGGTTATCTATTTTTATTAAGTATCAAACCTAAATATTGTATTCAAGTCAAGTCAAGTTCGAATATAATTTTTAGATCGTATCATTTTTGTCTTAATCTAAGTTTTGTTCAGACTTAATAATTCAAGTGATTTATTTTGTTATTATGTAAATTCTTTTCAAAGTGCTTTAACCCTGGATAGGTACGCTCCTCGGACACCCCTTTAAGGGTATACTCGAACGCGAACGACCCCGACGCCAAAAAAAATTCTTGAAAAATCAGTTTTTGCAGTAACCTCTTTTTTTCTTTTGCCAAAAAAAAACTTCAATGAATGCTTAAAACAACTGTAAAGATAAATACTACTCATCTGCAGAAAAACTATTTATTATAAATATTTTAAAAAATTAAGTAGAAAAAAAAGACCTGACATAAAAATTCATAAAAAAAAAGTTTATACATATATACACAAATCCTTTTAGGAATTGATTCTTGAATGTTTAGGACACATCTTGATGTATTTTGGATGAAGTCAGACCCATGGAGGTGAAGATCTGAAATGAGAAAAAAAGGGTAACTTTTTTTGGCCAAAAAAATTTGTCCAAATTTCATGAATTTTTTTGGGTACCCAAATGAAATAGGAAGTGGCTAATTTTTTTAGGGAATAAACATATGTTATCCTAAAATAGAAATATGTAAAAAAATCTTCATTATTTTGTAAATTACATTAATATCAGGGGCCATATCTAAAGGTAATTTTTTGAATACTTAGAAATTTCGTAAAAAAATACATATATTTAATATATAATATGATATTTATGCAGGTAAAAATATACCAAAATATCACAAATTCTATAGGGAACAAGAATATATATAGATAGGGCAACTTACGCTTCGGATATGTCCACAAAATGGCCGCCAACCACACTGACTCAGACTCCCTAATCTGCCACTTGAAATGTAGGAAGGGTATGTCAATTTCAAGGTGTTATTTACTAATCTAATTATTATTGGATATGCATAAAAATTGTATGGTGGGTTGCTGGATAATTGTCGATTATTTTACGACTATAAAATTAAAATTCTGACCCAAAAAAATTTTTTTGAAGGAAAATAAAATCGAAAAAAAAACAAAAATGTGAAACAATATAATATTTTAGCTAAAAAAATTTGATGATATTCAATCAAAAAAGAAGTAAACAAAATTTTCCGACAAATAAACATCTAGAGGAATCATTACTCTGTGATAGTTCCTTAGTACGTAGTAATTTTGAAAGAATTGTGAAAAAACGAAAAAATGGCAATCACCGGAAAATCGAACACATACCTATATATACGCCATATCTGGCTAAAAAAAAGATAGGCATGGGTAGCCAGATCATTTAGAAACACTTTCCAACAATATAAAAATATAAGTTTTGCGACACTACTTGCCAATTCCTTACGGTAACATGACTAAGCAAAAAAATGCAAAACAAATAAAAAGGGGCACTCGCGGAAAAATGGCTAACATTCTAATATACGGCATTTCAGAAAAAAAAAAATTCAGCCACGTGCTAGGCAAACCATCAGGGCACATTTTCCGACAAATAAACATCTAAATGAATCATTACTCTGTGATAGTTCCTTAGTACGTAGTAATTTTGAAAAAAATGGGAAAAAATGAAAAAATGGCAATCACAGGAAAATCGAACACATACCTATATATACGCCATATCTGGCTAAAAAAAAAAGATAGGCATGGGTAGCCAGATCATCTAGAAACACTTTCCAATACTATGAAATTATAAGTTTTGCGACACTACTTGCCAATTCCTTATGGTAACAGGACTAAGCAAAAAAATGCAAAACAAATAAAAAGGGGCACTCGCGGAAAAATGGCCATTCTAATATACGGCATTTCAGAAAAAAAAATTTCAGCCACGTGCTAGGCAAACCATCAAGGCACATTTTCCGACAAATAAACATATAAATGAATCATTACTCTGTGATAGTTCCTTAGTACGTAGTAATTTTGAAAGAAATGGGAAAAAACGAAAAAATGGCAATCACAGGAAAATCGAACACATACTTATACATACGCCATATCTGGCTAAAAAAAAAATAGGCATGGGTAGCCAGATCATCTAGAAACACTTTCCAACACTATAAAAATATAAGTTTTGCGACATTACTTGCCAATTCCTTACGGTAACATGACTAAGCAAAAAAATGCAAAACAAATAAAAAGGGGCACTCGCGGAAAAATGCCCAACATTCTAATATACGGCATCTCAGATAAAAAAAAAAGACATGCACGTGTTAGCCCAACCATCAAGGCACACTTTCTAACACATAAACATGAAAAAAAAATCAATAATATACGGCAATTCATTACTACGTAGTAAATTTTTACAAATATTGAAAAAAAAACAGAAATTGGCAACCGCAGTTAAATACCCAATATACCAATAACTACGTCGTATCTGACAAAAACAAAGTCACGCATGGGTAGCCAGATCATCTAGACACACTTTCCAACACTAAAAAAGCAAAAGTTTTACGACACTATTTGGCAATATCTTACGGAAAAATGACTTGGCAAAAAAATGAAAAAAAAAATGAAAAAGGGGCACTCGCGGTAAAATGCCCAACATTCTAATATACGGCATCTCAGATAAAAAAAAAGACATGTACGTGTTAGCCCAACCATCAAGGCACACTTTCTAACACATAAACATGAAAAAAAATGAATAATATACGGCAATTCCTTACTACGTAAATTTTTTTACAAATATTGAAAAAAAACAGAAATTGGCAACCGCAGTTAAATACCCAATATACCAATAACTACGTCGTATCTGACAAAAACAAAGTCACGCATGGGTAAGCAGATCATCTAGACACACTTTCCAACACTAAAAAAGCAAAAGTTTTACGACACTATTTGGCAATATCTTACGGAAAAATGACTTGGCAAAAAAATGAAAACTAATGAAAAAGGGGCACTCGCGGTAAAATGGTCCTCGTGGTGATGAACGACATTTTAACTAAAAAAAAAATCATGCACATGGTAGCCAAACAATCCACCAAGACTTTCCACAACTGATAACCTATACAAGTTGCACCATTCTACGACAATTTCATAATACGTAATAACTTTGATAATTATGCAAATTACCTTAGAAGGGTAAACTCGGTCGCGCTCGACCCCGACGCGTCTCAGAAATCGGGGAAGGAGTACAGCTACAGCAATGCACATCTGGACACTACTAGAGCGTGTAGGGGAGACACCTCCTGCAGGTCGATCACCCACAAATTCAGTCACGGGGGTGAGTCACGTGAGAAAAACCTCTTTTTTTTTTACGCTCGGGGTAGCGTACGACCCACCGTACCTATCCAGGGTTAATTAATATAGACTATTTTTATCTTTGAAAAAAGTGTATTATTCCAATCACCATTGTTTAGAATCAGATTCTGCTCGTATCCTGTTAAGAACCATGGTAAGTTTTAAATAATACTTAAGAGTAATTACCCAGTTTAGTTTTGAGTGTACATAAGAGATCTTTGGATATTCAGTGTTTTATGTATTGCTGTCTGGGAGTTATTTAGATGTCTCAGAATTCGTGTATTAATATTTTAAAGTGTAACAGTTTTAATGTGAAAGTAAACAAGTAAATTTGGAATTCAAGCGGTTGATTAACTTGCCAGGCGTGGTATATATAATATTATATGTTTGGTTCCCAGTCACGAGCCATAGTATAATATATTTTTGTGGCCTAGACCTGGGAGCCATAATCGTATAATATTATGAAAATATCTAATTTTGAGAACTAATGAATAAATGACTCTTTAACACTTTTAGAGAATAAATCAGAATTACACTTACATATACTTAACTATTACTCTTACGTCCTTAGGCTCACACAAAGTTACCGAACTGTTAAGCAAAAAAAAATACACTTTACTGTTTAACCAAAATCTCACAGGGGCAGTTAAAAAAAATCATACTTTAAAAGGTACTTGCATTAACGCACTTCACTTTTTATTAATATCACCAACATTCGAACAGCACTATACACGATATATGATGGATAGAAATCACTATTCACGTTTGAGAGGATATACTAAGCATGCTTAAAGGAGTTATGTAGTGGCTGTAGAGAGAATGGCTGATGTTGGCTCCTTCAAAGGGATAGGCTGGATCTCTTCTGCTGCTTATGCATTGTAGGCTCTATACATGTATTAACTAAATTAAATTCAACTAGAAATTTTTAGTAAATCATTCTCGTAGCGTGGGGTCATGGCTCTAGCGGCGTAAGGTTGCCAACTTAGTAATTTAAAGAAGGGGTACTAACGTTGCTTGCGAGGCAACTCTCTCTCAGGTAACTCTGTCCGCCTCCTCTCATAACATTTAAAAAAAGATAAAACTTTAATCTAGGGTTTTCATATCTCTTCCAACCACGTGGAAACATGACACAATCCCTAGCTTGTGTGTCATACAGCATACATAAACAAGTTTACATAAGACTTCATAACAAAACTATGTTAAATAAGAATATGATTCCTCGAAATAACGTAAATTTACTTACACCGAACTGAAGGAAAATATAACTAAATGAATGACGAAAGTCTTATGTAATTTACACACATTTACTTAATCCTACATGAGTGAGACTCACCTCATGAGCTGGCTATATATCCCTTCAATACACAAATAAAATACATGAATGAAATATTTACTCTTATGCTAGACCAGCTTCATAAGATAGCTCCCCCCAAAAAGATTATATGTTCCAGGCATGAATCCACCGATTTAGCCCGAGATAAATAATCTGCAACCACGTTAGCTTTACCTGGCATATGCTTTACATTAACCCTGGATAGGTACGGTCCTCGGACACCCCTTTAAGGGTATACTCGGACGCGAACGACCCCGACGCCAAAAAAAATTCTTGAAAAATCAGTTTTTGCAGTAACCTCCTTTTTTCTTTTGCCAAAAAAAAACTTCAATGAATGCTTAAAACAACTGTAAAGATAAATACTACTCATCTGCAGAAAAACTATTTATTATAAATATTTTAAAAAATTAAGTAGAAAAAAAAAAGACCTGACATAAAAATTCATAAAAAAAAGTTTATACATATATACACAAATCCTTTTAGGAATTGATTCTTGAATGTTTAGGACACATCTTGATGTATTTTGGATGAAGTCAGACCCATGGAGGTGAAGATCTGAAATGAGAAAAAAAGGGTAACTTTTTTTGGCCAAAAAAAATTGTCCAAATTTCATGAATTTTTTTGGGTACCCAAATGAAATAGGAAGTGGCTAATTTTTTTAGGGAATAAACATATGTTATCCTAAAATAGAAATATGTAAAAAAATCTTCATTATTTTGTAAATTACATTTATATCAGGGGCCATATCTAAAGGTAATTTTTTGAGTACTTGGAAATTTCGTAAAAAAATACATATATTTAATATATAATATGATATTTATGCAGGTAAAAATATACCAAAATATCACAAATTCTATAGGGAACAAGAATATATATAGATAGGGCAGCTTACGCTTCGGATATGTCCACAAAATGGCCGCCAACCACACTGACTCAGACTCCCTAATCTGCCACTTGAAATGTAGGAAGGGTATGTCAATTTCAAGGTGTTATTTACTAATCTAATTATTATTGGATATGCATAAAAATTGTATGGTGGGTTGCTGGATAATTGTCGATTATTTTACGACTATAAAATTAAAATTCTGACCCAAAAAAATTTTTTTGAAGGGAAATAAAATCGAAAAAAAAAAATGTAAAACAATATTTTAGCTAAAAAAATTTGATGATATTCAATCAAGAAAAAAGTAAACAAAATTTTCCGACAAATAAACATCTAGAGGAATCATTACTCTGTGATAGTTCCTTAGTACGTAGTAATTTTGAAAGAATTGGGAAAAAACGAAAAAATGGCAATCACCGGAAAATCGAACACATACCTATATATACGCCATATCTGGCTAAAAAAAAGATAGGCATGGGTAGCCAGATCATCTAGAAACACTTTCCAACACTATAAAAATATAAGTTTTGCGACACTACTTGCCAATTCCTTACGGTAACATGACTAAGCAAAAAAATGCAAAACAAATAAAAAGGGGCACTCGTGGAAAAATGGCCATTCTAATATAAGGCATTTCAGAAAAAAAAAATTTCAGCCACGTGCTAGGCAAACCATCAAGGCATATTTTCCGACAAATAAACATATAAATGAAATATTACTCTGTGATAGTTCCTTAGTACGTAGTAATTTTGAAAGAAATGGGGAAAAACGAAAAAAATGGCAATCACAGGAAAATCGAACACATACTTATATATACGCCATATCTGGCTAAAAAAAAAAATAGGCATGGGTAGCCAGATCATCTAGAAACACTTTCCAACACTATAAAAATATAAGTTTTGCGACACTACTTGCCAATTCCTTACGGTAACATGACTAAGCAAAAAAATGCAAAACAAATAAAAAGGGGCACTCGCGGAAAAATGCCCAACATTCTAATATACGGCATCTCAGATAAAAAAAAAAGACATGCACGTGTTAGCCCAACCATCAAGGCACACTTTCTAACACATAAACATGAAAAAAAAATCAATAATATACGGCAATTCCTTACTACGTAGTAAATTTTTACAAATATTGAAAAAAAAACAGAAATTGGCAACCGCAGTTAAATACCCAATATACCAATAACTACGTCGTATCTGACAAAAACAAAATCACGCATGGGTAGCCAGATCATCTAGACACACTTTCCAACATTAAAAAAGCAAAAGTTTTACGACACTATTTCGCAATATCTTACGGAAAAATGACTTGGCAAAAAAATTAAAAAAAATTAAAAAGGGACACTCGCGGTAAAATGCCCGACATTCTAATATACGACATCTCAGATAAAAAAAAAGACATGCACGTGTTAGCCCAACCATCAAGGCACACTTT
Source organism: Palaemon carinicauda (assembly GCF_036898095.1). Taxonomy (NCBI): domain Eukaryota; kingdom Metazoa; phylum Arthropoda; class Malacostraca; order Decapoda; family Palaemonidae; genus Palaemon; species Palaemon carinicauda. Next base: position 3,922,276 of record NC_090738.1, on the reverse strand, counting down.
CTAACACATAAACATGAAAAAAAAATGAATAATATACGGCAATTCCTTACTACGTAGTAATTTTTACAAATATTGAAAAAAAAACAGAAATTGGTAACCGCAGTTAAATACCCAATATACCAATAACTACGTCGTATCTGACAAAAACAAAGTCATGCATGGGTAGCCAGATCATCTAGACACACTTTCCAACACTAAACAAGCAAAAGTTTTACGACACTATTTGGCAATATCTTACGGAAAAATGACTTGGCAAAAAAATGAAAAAAAATGAAAAAGGGGCACTCGCGGTAAAATGGTCCTCGTGGTGATGAACGACATTTTAACTAAAAAAAAAAACATGCACATGGTAGCCAAACAATCCACCAAGACTTTCCACAACTGATAACCTATACAAGTTGCACCATTCTACGACAATTTCATAATACGTAATAACTTTGATAATTATGCAAACTACCTCAGAAGGGTAAACTCGGACGCGAACGACCCCGACGCGTCTCAGAAATCGGGGAAGGAGTACAGCTACAGCAATGCACATCTGGACACTACTAGAGCGTGTAGGGGAGACACCTCCTGCAGGTCGATCACCCACAAATTCAGTCACAGGGGTGAGTCACGTGAGAAAAACCTGTTTTTTTTTGACGCTCGGGGTCGCAAACGACCCACCGTACCTATCCAGGGTTAATACAATATAGTTGCAAACACAACAACCGTCTAGTTAACCTTTGATTATTATTCTTCATTTTATTAACAAAGTTAAAGTATTGGGATCTGAGTAAACCGTAATTTCTTGGTTCTGTAGTCTATTTACATAAACTTCAAATTTCCTTATCGCTGTGATTAGTACTAGTAGTTCCTTTTTAACTGTCGAGTATACTCATTAATGTTTCTTCAGCTTCGATGACATAAAGCAGACAGGGTGAAGAATTCCATCCTTGCCTTCTTGCAATAAGACAGCGCCAATCTCATTATCTGATGTATTCACTTGAATAAGGAATTTCTTGTTGAAATCCGGTGCTTGCAATATCGGTTTCGAAGTTAATATGGCCTTTATCCTGTTGAAGAATTCCTGGCACTCACTGGTCCATATGAATTTTTTCTTGGGGCTAGTCAAGTCTGTAAGGGAGCAGCTACAGTCGAAAAATTAGGGCAAAAACGTCTGTAGAATCCTGCCATTCCCCAAAACCGTTGCAATTGCTTCCTCATTGGGGGGTTGAGGCTTTCATAATTCCTTCGATGTTAGCACCTACCGGGGTGATTTGTCCTCTTCCGACCTCATATCCCAAGTACCGAACTGTTGCCTTTCCAAATTCACTCTTCTCCAGGTTAATCGTCAGGTATGCTCCTCGTAGCTTTTGAAACACCTTCTCCAGGATTCGGAGATGTTCTTCCCAAGTAGATGAATATATTATAATATTGTCGAGATATACGCCTACTCCTTCAATCGATCTTAAAAGGTTATCCATCACTCGTTGAAAGGTAGCAGGTGTGTTCATTAGACCAAATGGCATGACTGTATATTGATACAACCTAAACAGAGTTATAAAAGCTGATAATAATCTTGCGTTGTCATTCAAGAGAATTTGACAATAGCCTTTTAACAAATTGATCCTAGAGATGAACCTTGCTTGTCCAATGTTGTCGAGAATTTGGTTGATAAGTGGCAATGGATAATTGTCGGCCACACTGATCGAATTAAATTTTCGGTAGTCCATACATATCCAGAAAGATCCGTCTTGTTTTTTCACGAGCAAGCATGGAGAACAATAAGGACTAGCCCTTTGTTCGGCTAATCCGTTTTGCAACAAATAGTCCACTTCTTTTCTCATAGCTTCTTAGTGATACGACGACAGCTGATAGGGGTGTTGTTTGAATGGTCTTTTTGTGGTCTTGAGGTGTATATCATGCCTCGTCAACTTGGTTCGTTTTGGAACGTCCGAGACAATTTCAGTGAATCTTAATAAATCGGCTCAATTCCTCTTGGGTTGGTGCTCTTAGTTCAAATGAGTTAATTTTTCTTCTAAGTTTCTAATGTTGAATGAATTATTCACTCAGCTTACAGCCACTACCTCATATCTGTCGTCGTCTTCCATGGATGGAATGGTTTGCGCCATACACACCTGTGAAGCTTCAGACTCGTTTTCGTTTAATTATGGTTTCAATAAGTTAACATGTACCTTTCTTTGACTTTTCCTTGTTCCTGGGGTTTCAATAACGTAAGTCCGGTCACTGATCTTCTCCAAAATTCGGAATGGTCCTTGGGACTTGTTGGTGATTGGGAATCTCCTTATTAGTAAGAAAACTAATACTTTTTGTCCTACAGCAAACGTTCTGTCCATACTTTTCATATAAAACCTTTTCTTCATTTTACCTTGGCTCGTTTTCAGGATTTCGAGGGAAAACTTTCTTATCTCAGCGATCCTCTTCCTCAAATTCTTGACATATTCTCCATCCATTTCCTCTTGATCTTTCCGTTTTAATAGCAACATTTTAATCAGTCCTCTTACTCCTCGTTCAAACACCATTTCATTCGGGCTGCATCCCATGCTTCCTTGATAAGCATTACGTACCTCAAATAACATCAGCGGTAGTCCGATGCCCCATTCAGTTCTTGTTTTATTGCAGTACTTGGTTAACATACTTTCAAGGGTTTGATGAAATCTCTTTAATGCACCTTGGGTCTCTGGGTGATAGGCAGTAGACAGTCCTTGTATCACATACAATAGTTTCATCACGTCCTGAAACAGTTTTGACGTAAAATTTGTTCCTCGGTCACTCTGAACGATTACCGGAATGCCAAACATAGTAAAAAAGTCTAGTAACTTCTCGGTGATTTCTTTGGCACTGATGTTCCTGACAGGTATGGCTTCTGAGTATCTTGTCACTGGACACATCAAGGTTAACATATATTTGTGGCCTTTCTTTCTCCTTGGTAATGGTCCCGCAATGTCAATCATTACCTGGCTAAAGGGTTCTCCTCGCACTTCAATCGGGTGTAATGGAGCTTTCTTGATGTACTCATTAGGCTTTCCAGCCATCTGACAAACGACATGCATGGCAAAACTGGCTCACATCCTTATGCATGCTAGGCCAGAAAAGTGTTTCAGAATCTTCTCCGTCATATTCCTTATTCCCATGTGTCCTGTTTCATGAGCTATGGCGATCACCTGTCTTCTCAATGGTGCAGGAATCAATATCTGACGGTATATCCCTTATTTGGCATTCCTAAGGATATTGGCGGGTCTATGCCTTCTCATAAGCAATCCATCCTTTTGGTGAAAACAGGTGGGAGACTGCTGCACCTCTGTCTCATCCACCACGAGCTAAAATTACTCTGCTAACGTTGCATCCTTCCGTTGCAATCCTATTAGTCTTTTCCGACTCACTTGTCCTACTTCTAACGCTGAGTTCTCTATTTATTCCAAGTCCATTGCTTCCTTGTCTTCCTGTTCATCCTTCTGTCGTTCTTCTTCTCTCGGGCTTTCCCAGGAGCTCTCCTCTTGTGTGCTATCATGGAAACCCTCTTTTTCCGTAAACAAATCTTCCAAGTTCATCGTTCTTTCAGTTTCTCTGTCTTCTTCTGCAGCCATCTTCTTCTTTATACTCCTAGTCATGACACAACTAGGAAACAAATACAGGTAGTCCTTCTTGAGTTCAGTCATAGGACTATACTTCAGTGGTTTCTCTGTTACAATGGGACAAGGCACAAACGGCACTCCACCAGCCTCATTACCCTGTAGGACTTCCACTCCTTCGACAGCCAATGAATCCTTTATAACAAAATCAAAATTACCTGCTACCAACTCGCATGATAGTTCCAAATGGCAAATAGGAGTAACCTCCTCACCTCCTATTCCCTTCAAAATGACAGAATCTCCTGTAAGAGACTGTTCCACCATTGGGTGTACACTTCGTGTCACCACGCTATGATTAGATCTTCTGTCGCACAATATCTTGATCGAGATCTGCCCGCTCCCATCTAGAGCGGCTAACATACCTTCATAAATATACTCTTTAAAGGCATCCACTCTGTTTGGGGTTGTCCTGTTCGTCGTATAAACATTAACTGGTTTATTTTACTCGTCGAATTACCTCGTTTGATTCTTTGTCTTTGTATTCTGTGAAGTTGAATTATCCATAACCACTTGGGCGACTGCTTTCGGTTGTTTCAACTAACATTCCATTCTGATATGGCCTTTTTCCCAGACTTATAACAGACGATATTAATCTTCTGAACCTCTTTCACAACACTTGAAGGAGGATGATTCGATGACTGATGTTGTGGTACTCTCACAGTCTGCACATTCTGTTTTAGAATAGTACCAGTGGTTCTTCCGCTGTAACTATTGAACCTGTTCCCATAGTTATTACTGAACTGGTATTCACGGTTTGGCGAATACTTGACACATGGTCAGAACGGCGGTTGAAACTTCATACCTGAGGAGGGGTTACGACTGATAATATTATAATCTCACTCAGCAAAGCGGCTTTATCAAGTTTCTTCACCTCTCTCTCTCTCTCTCTCTCTCTCTCTCTCTCTCTCTCTCTCTCTCTCTCTCTCTCTCAAGTACGTCGGAATATGTTCAGGAATTCCTCATAAATATTGTTCTAGCACAATCAGTTCTTTTAAATCAGCCATCTCTCTCACTTTACGTCCTTAGGGTCACACTAAGTTACTGAACTGTTAAGAAAAAAGTAATGCACTTCACTGTTTAACCAGAATCTCACAGGGGCAGTTTCAAAAATTTATACAATAAAAGGTACTTGCAATAATACACTTCACCTAATACACTTCACTTTTAACTAATCATCCAATAATGTCACCAACGTTTGAACAACACTGTACACGATATATGATGGATAGAAATCACTATTCACGTTTGAGAGGATATACTATGCATGCTTAAAAGAGTTATGTAGTGGCTGTAGAGAGGCTGGCCGATGTTGGCTCTTTCAAAGGGATAGGCTGCATATCTTCTGCTGCTTATGCATTGCTAGGCTCTATATATATTAACTTAATTCATCTAAAAATGTCTAGTAAATCATTCTCATGGCGTGGAGGCTTGGCTCTTGCGGTGTAAGGTTGCCATCTCAGTAATTTGTAGTAGGGGTACTAACATTGCTTGCTAAGCAACTCTCTCTCGGCTAACTCCACCCTCCTCCTCTCGTAACATTAAAAAGAGATAAAACTTTAGTCTAGAATTTTCATGTCTCTTCGAACCACGTGGAAACATGATGCAATCCTCGTGCTACCTCGTGTGTGACATACAGCATACATAAACAAGATTATGTAAGACTTCATAACAAAACTACGTTAAATAAAATTTGATTCTTTTAAATAACGTAAATTTACTTATACTGAACTGAAGGAAAATATAACAAAAAGGTCTTATGTAATTTACATACATTTACTTAAACCTACATGAGTGAGACCCACCTTACGAGCTGGCTATACATCTCTTAAATACACTAATGATATACATGATTTGAATATTTACTCTCATACTGGACCAGCTTCGTAAGACCTGTAATACCTAAATAGATTAAAATGAAATATCTATCCTAGAGAATGGGGAGAATTTATTGTGGACCCACAGAGTTACCTGCACTCCTTCCAAAAACTTGCCGAAGTAGCCCTTGTCCCGAAAATCGCCGTTAAGTAGCTTGATTGCATCATTAGCTGACTGGCCTACCCCTCACTGTGTTTCTCCCTTCTTGTCTGTCCAGGATCGCTGATACAGGCTGCAGGCTCGTCTGTCCTATCTCTCACCGTCTTCCTCAGTTTAGTATGGATTGGAAGGAACTCCTCAGGGAAGTTGGGGTGAGCCAGAGTGTTGCCAGGTCACAACGGCTGCACGGTTGTGAATAAGGGCTACACAAAGGTCGCACTGCCTTACCTGGGTCATATCCTGACAGGTGAGTCTTGTGGCTTGCAAGTTTTATGCAATACTCTATTTACAATACAAGTAGCAATTTTGCGACTCTAAGGGAACATAGATAATCCCAGCCCTAAACTTCTGGCATGCAAAGTAAAAAAATTAAACTTGTGCAAGCGGTTAATTAGGAGGTGACTGAGAGACGAGTCAAATGCAACTAACTTTATTTAGACGTAGCATGATTATACATACAGTCCATTCCAGTCAAGAACGGCAAAAAGGTTTAAACACAATGGTGCCAGAAAATACAGGTATAAACAGCTTATCAGTGCGAGGGAAGAGTGATAACGACAATAAACAAAAAAACAGAAATACCGGAAGAGTATATGTGAGTGTGTGATACTCGTGCGGTGCATGGCTCCCACCCCCCCAAAAACATACATGTGAAATAGGGTGCCCTGCTCTTGAGAGGTGTACTGTAGGAAGGTCAGTAGGCAGGAGATATGCAGGTTTTAGGCGATCAATGGTTACATAGTCTTCTTTGCCACCCATGTTGAGGAGGAATGCTTTCAGAGTATGACGGATCACAAAGAAAGGGCCAGTGTAAAGGGATGTTAACAGTGGCTTACTAGTGTTATTGCACAGGAAAACATGCATTGATGAGTGCAGATCTATTGGTACGTATTACTTCCCATGGGGTCCTGTAAGTCTGGCGGCATGAAGTAAATTTTCCCACAACGTGACGTTGGCGCTGGAGATTGTCGGAGGAGGTTGCAGACAGAAATAAAATCGGCAGGAACGACCAACGTCTTCCCATGCACAATTTCAGCTGCCGAGACATCCAGGACATCTTTAGGAGTAGTACATAGTAACAGGAGGACCCAGGGAAGCTGGGTAAACCAGTGGGAGCCCTTGTAGCGCAACATCAAAGCTGCTTTAAGGGTACGGTGAAAACGTTCAACCATACTGTGGGCAGCAGGGTTGTATGTGGTTGTCTAATGAAAGGTGATACCCAAGAGATTTGCTAATGATGTCCACAATTTAGAGGTGAGAGTGTAACCCCTGTCAAAAGTAAGGCGGATATCCACGAGGCGGACATTGCAGTTTCCATGGGAATGGCTTTAGGCCAACGAGTGGTGCGATCAATGACAGTAAACAGGTAACAATGTCTTTGTGATGTAGGTAGGGGACCTACTAGAACATTGACATGAATGTAGGCAAAATGCTGATGAGGTTGAGGAACGATGCCCACTCCTGAATCCATGTGTAGATGTACTTTTGAGGTTTGGCATGAAGTACAGGCACAGACCTAATCCTTAGCATACTTAGTAATGCCATGCCAAATGAACTGAGGGATATGCAGGATATCCTACATGCTTGATACTCGGGATCTTCTCGTTGTGCTTCTGCCAAGACATTGTAATCCAAATCTTGGTGAATGGCGGCCAATGTGTTTCTTGACAGGGCATCAGCAATGGGATTCATTTTCCCAGGGACGTGTTGAAGGGTACAAATGTATTCCGCTATGGCGGAGAGATATTGGCGTTGACAGCCGGACCAGGCATCAGACTGATGAGTGAAGGTGTGCACCAGAGGCATGTGGTCCAAGCGAATGACAAAGGGCATACCTTCCAAGAAGTGGTGAATGACAAAGGGCGTACCTTCCAAGAAGTGGTGAATGACAAAGGGCGTACCTTCCAAGAAGTGGTGAAAGTAACAGACACCCAAGCACACCACCAGCAATTCGCAGTCGAGGATAGTGTAGCCGGATTCTGCCCTGGACAGTTTTCTACTGAAGAAGGCCAATGGGCATGGTAAGCCATTGATCACCTGGTCAAGGACTGCCCAGGACTGCCCAGGACTGCGACGTCACTGGTATTGGTGGAGAGAAGGAGAGGTGCATGTGGCCCAGGAAAAGTAATAGCGGTTGATAGGGCTTTCTTTCCGTTGCAGAAAGCTGCTTCTTGAAGGAGAACACATTCCAGGTTTTTTGGCTTGCCCCTCAGCGAGGCGTAGAGGGGGCAAGAGTGCTGGCAATGGCTGGCAGGAAACAGTGATAACAGTTGATCATGCCCAAGAATTCTTGCAGTGCTTTGACGGTCGATGGAGTGGAGAAGTTCTGAATTGCTTCTACCTTCTCAGGGAGGGGCCGTACTCCTTCAGGAGTGATGCGGTGCCCTAAGAACGATGCTTTGTTGTTGCCAAAGGTACACTTGTCATACCGGATACAAGGTTGTTTTGTTGTAGGTTGTTGAGCATACTGCATAGATGACAGAGGTGTTCGCGCTTTAGAGGAAGAGAACACAAGTATGTCGTCCATGTAACATACACAAAAGGGAGGTCCCCTAAGATGCTATCCATGAGACGTTGAAAAGTCGTCCAAGCATTACGAAAGCCAAAGCAAGAGTAATTGAAGTTGTATGAACTGAAGGGGTTGGTGATGGCAGTCTTGGGGGGGATGTCTTTTTTGTTCATGGGCATCTGATAATACCCCTTCAGGAGGTTGAGCGTGGAGAAAACCTTCCCTTTTTGCAAGTAGGAGGTCAAGTTGGGGAGGTTTGGGAGGGGGTAGTGATCCGGTTCTGTCTGTATATTCAGTCGCCTGCAATTCTCACACAGACGAAGAGAGACATCTTTCTTCAGGACGATGTGTAAGGGTGACGACCATGGGCTTGAGGCCTTTTGGCAAAGGTCCATATCTTCTATTTCGGTGAACGTTTGTTTAGTGGCTGCCAAATGATCTGGTGTCAGACATCTAAATCTGGCGAATACTGGGGGCCCCGTCGTCTTGATATGGTGATAAATACCGTGTTTCCTGGGAACTGTGAGCGTTTGACGAAGTTCTGGATGGAAAACTTATGGATACGATGTAAGGAGGTGGGGGTAGGCATCCATGGGTGCCCTGACGTGGAGAGCGAGCTCAGAGGCATTGAGGAGTACGAATCTGCGTTGACTAACCCTTGGTGAGCTACATTGACCAGGAGGTAGAAGTGAGAGAGAAAATCTACATCGAGGATTGCTAATGTGATGTCAGCAACAAGAAACTTCCATATATATTTGGTGCTTCCAAACAGATAATGTGAGAGTTTCATAACCATGGATGGGTATCGCAGATGCGTTAGCAGCTACCAGACGCATGTCAGCTGTCTTAGACTACCTCGTGGCTTTGGCAGAAGAGAACGGTGAGCACCCGTGTCTACCAAAAATTGCACACCCATACCTGCGTCATGTAAAAAGAAAAGATTAGTGACAGGGGAGGCCACTGCTGAGAGCGATAGTAAGTGGCTGGAGAGTTCATTGGTTGAGGAGTAATTGAGGGGTGGTATATGTGGGTGGTGGGGTCTTTGTCACCATTCTGGCATGTCACGGGGTGGGCGTCTGTGTCCTACTGCATTCCCGTCAGCTTCGGTCGATGTTGACTAATTGGCCACTTCATCAGGAGTGGTGTTGATGAAGGACTGGATCGTGATGAAGTGGCTGTCCATAAGGGTGTCGACTTAGGTCATCATGTCCTTCATGGGCAAAATATCGACATTGGGGATGACAGCACATACACGTTTAGGTAGGTGCCATACCCAAAGGGCACAAAGTAGATTCCCTTCATGAGGAGAGCCGTCTAAGGCATTTTGTAGGCGAGCAATACTGATCGTTTCCCTGAGGGTGAATGAAGCCTTTTAGTCCCCCTATAGTTGTTGAGAGAGCTGAAAAAGTTTCACTATGTGGGTGGCCGGTGATGGCGAGTACTGCTCCAGGAAATATGATTTGAGGTCTTTGTATGTTATGGGAGTGTATCCTTGCTCGCCCAGCCAATCAGAGATTTCCGGGGAAAGTGTCCCAGGGGATCGCCGCGAGAACATAATCTGCTTTGGTATTTGACTGAGTCATGCCCTTGATGCGAAACTGAACCAGCCAACACTTCTCCACTTGCAAAGGGCGGTAGTTTCCTTGAGGTAGCGAGTGCCGAAGAGGTAGGTTCGGTAGGCAGCATCTTAAAACAGCAAGGCACAGCAGTGTGGGGGAGGCGGGAGGGAGTGGTCACTCCGCTGGTCATCAATGTGCAAGCGAGCAGTTAGAAGGTGACTGAGAGACGAGTCGAATGCAACTAACTTTTTGGGACGGAGCATGAGTATAGGAAAATATAGGTATAAACAGGTTATCAGTGCAATGGGATACCAATAACAACAATATACAAAAAACAAAAATGCAGTTATAGCGCGGTACAAACTAAAGGGTTATTAGAAAATCGGGCTCGTGTATGGAAAAATATACCCCCTAGACTAGCAGACTTGAGTTGTAATAGAGAAAAAATTTAAAGTACATCAATACTTAAAGTGTAAAATAATGAATACAAAATATATTCATCTCCAGACACTCGCTTAAGGAAGAACCACCACTCCAATTTCCCGTGCTGTAATGTCTCGAACAATAACAAATGTCTGCATAAAAATAATTTGGGAAGAAGAAGAAGAGTGAGGAAAATTCTTCACTCCTTGTTCTCTAGTGTTGGGTAGTGCCCTAGCCTCTGTAGCATGGTCTTCCACTGTCTTGGGTAAGAGTTTTCTTGCTTGAGGGTACACTCGAGCACACTATTCTATCTTAATTTTTTTCTTCCCCTGGTTTTTTGAAATGGTGTGTTGAGCAGGCTTAATAGAAGAGCCATGGATGTCTGGTGGTTTCACGAGAGGTTGTCTTTTCCTTTTCTGTTCCTTTATCTTTTCTAAACCATCCTTAATGTCCTCCCTTCAGCTGAAGTGGCTATCCTGTAGGGTATTTTGCCTTGTGTGGTGTATCTGCTCCGCCATGTTGATTTTTTGTCTATAATCTATGGGTTTCATTAATCACTTTATTTATATTTCTGTACATATTGTTTTTGTTATCATCATTGTTAATTCAGTTTTTAAGTATGATGAATCTTTTTTAATGTTATTTATTACTATATAGCAATATTCGTGATATGCATGCATATTTTCAAGACCTTACAGTTGTGTCCAGACAGTATGATATTCTTTAGTGAGTTTTCTAATATGAGGCACTCATCTGGGCTCCATATGATTGGTTTTAAGATTCCAATTATCTTAAAACTGGATGCCATTCTTAGGGCCAGGGGAATGCCAGTGTATATTAGAACTAAGTATCCTGCTTCTCATAAGTCCTGCTACGAATGTGGATGTCATGAGATTCAGGTAATAAAAGTTTGTGGCAGGCAAAACTACTTCTATTAATGTTCAATCTACCGGAATCCAGGCATGGATGATTCTATCTTCGATTGTCTTCTTACCACTATCGCTAAAATACTAGAAGATGATAAAAAGTTTTTTTTTTTTTAATTTTTTTTGGCTATTTTAATGCTCACCATAGGGAGTGGTTAAATCCTGTTTACTCAAAAGTCTAGTAGCTCCTTGGACCTCGTATACTCTGACTCCCCGGGCATTATAACAAGTAAGGCTGGTTCTCCAGTTGGGACATCTGATCAAGCCTTGATTTCATTACTAGTGAAGAATGAGCAGCCTGTCCCGAATGTGTTATACTTATGTAAGATTTATATAAAATCTCAAACAGATTGGAATGGCATTTTGAGTTCTCTTTTGTGCTTGAATTGGTCACAATTATCTAATAGTGTTGAGCCTGTTGTTCCTCTGAATGAGACTATAGTCAATATAATTGATAGGGGTATCAAGTCTTGGGTGCTAAGGTACCTAGTGAAAGAAAAACCCTGGTTCAACAATGATGGTAGACGTGCTTATCAGGAGAAGCAGTAGGCTAACATCTTTGGAAGGGCAACAGATCAGATTTGACTTGGAATAATTATACTCAGCTTAGAGCTTCTGCTCTGAGAGTTTATGCTTCAAGTGAAAATGAATACGATTAAATCACACACACACACACAAAAAAAAAACATTTTCTGGGACAACCCAGGAACATAAGTAGTGGGCTACCCTTAAATCTGCACTTTATGGTGTTGATACAAATGGCTCTGTCACTCACTGTCCAAACAAGAAGGCAACCCTTTAGGCTGATGTGTTTTGATAGTAAGCAGAGTAATGAGAAACTTTATCTTCCTCATTCCTGTTTTCCTGAGGCTAAACTAACTAGTGTAGCTTTTTGATCTTGTGAAATTAAAACTCTCTTAATGGCCCTTAATGCTTATGGAGGTATAGACCCTAATGGTATTTTTCCTTTGTTTTTTCATAAACACTTCAGATATCTTAGCTCCAAAGTTATCTGTTATTGTGTGTAAGTTAGCAAGAAGAGGAGCTATTTGCACTTGATGGTAAATTGGTAATGTTACTCCACTATGCGAATGTGTTTTTGGTAGCTTAATTCCAACTGATTACTGCCCAATTTCCATAACTCTCATATGATCTAAAGTTTTTGAAAGTCTTTTGGCAAAACGTCTGAATAGGTTTGCTGAAGGTAATCATCTGTTCCCTAGATTGCAATTTGGATTTCGTAAAGGCCTGGAAGCATGTGAGGCCCTTCTTACAATCTCCAATGCTGTACAGAAATCACTTGATTGTGATCAGGAAGTTGAAAGGCCTTAATTTTAGGGCTTTCTTTGACCGTCTTAATCATGAGACCCTTCTTTTCAAACCCAAAGAGTTAGGAGTCGGTGGGTCGTTTCTTTGCTTTATTATTGAATATTTAAGTAATAGATCGCAAAGAGTTGTTGATGGGCACCATAGTAAGTATAGGAATATGATATCAGATGTTCCTCACAGGAGTGTTCTTGGCCTATTACTTTTCATACTATATACACATGACATGTGGTTTGGCCCAGAAAACAAGTTTGTTGCATATGCAGATGGTGCTACACTCTTTACATCAATTCCATCTCCTGAATGTAGATTTGGGGTTGCCGAATCCTCTACTAGAGATCTAGCTAAAATTACTACATGGTGTAAATCATGGACCATGAAGTTGAATCATAAAATATTTCAAGGTATGCTTGTAAATAGTTTGAGGACAGTGGCTCCTCAACATCTGGATCTCAGCATTGATAATGTTTCTTTAACTCTGTTTGACTTTCAAATTTTAAGTGTGATTCTTGACAACAAACTTACTTTTGAAAAACACATTAGGTCTGTCTCTTATTCAATTTTACACACACACACACACCAAAAAAACTGGCTTACTGAGAAAATCTTGCAAGATTTTTGGTGATCAATCTAGCCTGAAGAAGGAATTTCATTCTTTCATTGTACCTTTTTTGAGTATTGCTACCCTGTATGGTCTTCAGCTGCTGATTTGTTAGACAAGAACTTACAGTCTACTAAATTTCTTATTCCTAATCTAGATATCTATCTGTGGCAATGTCGTTCAATTAGTTCGTTATGCATGTTGCCTAAGATTTTTCATAACTTTAACCTTCCTTTACATTCACATCTTCCTGGACAGTTCCATCTTATTCGTAATACTAGGTTAGCCATTAATTCTAATAGTCATGCCTTCCCCATCATGAGGCTCAATACAAAGCAATATTTTAGAAGTTTTATTCCAGCTGTGACCCAGTTGGGTTATGTTCATTATATTGTAGCCAACAATTCCTGTTGGCAAGGGCCTTTCCCTTGTTCGGCCCATATAATGTGGCCTGCTTGTTTGCTTGCTATAGATTGCCCAGAATTTTTCCGGACGGGGGCTCTGTGGGCAATATGCCCTAGCCCCCAAGTCAAGTTAGACGCTCTGCACCTAGAGCTGTTGTGTTAAAGTGATACTTTCTTATAGGAGCACTCATAGAGTGCTACTTGTCTAACGCTCTGCACCTAGAGCTGTTGTGTTAAAGTGATACTTTCTTATAGGAGCACTCATAGAGTGCTACTTGTCTAACGCTTTGCACCTAGAGCCTAGACTGTGCTCTGCACCAGAGCTTTAATATCTCTCTTGGCCCGAAGGCCAATTAAGTATGTGGCTCGCCCCTGAGCTCTAAAAAATCGGTCCCATTAGGAGACAGAAAAGAAGATTTTTAGTAGTAGAGAAAAGTGGTATAGTAGCAGGTCCCAGTAAGTAGGAGAGACTGGGAGAGGAAAGGAGAATGTTTTAGGAGAAAAGGACAGGAGCAGATCTACGTATAAGGATTTATCTCTGCCCAGGGGGTGACTGTGGCAGTGAGCTTTGTTGGAGGAGTGGGAGGATGTGGTTTAGGGTCTGACCAAGGCCAGGGAGGTTGAGAAGGGATAGGACTTTGGTGATAAGGTGGATGGTGAAGGGTATGAGGTCCTGCAAGGACATAGCATCCAATTGCTGGCAGAAGGTTGGAGTGGATGGGTTAGGAGAAGGATTTGGATAGGGTGTAGGGGCCGGAGTAGAGGAGGTCAGTGGAGGGATGATTGCTGGGCTGGCGGTAGTGGTAGACGCAGGAGCAGCAACTGGTACTGAAGCTGGGGCCGGCTTCCGAGGAGGTCTCTTACGTGGTTTCCTCTGTGGCTTAGGTTGCAGCGTCGGTGTGTCTTCTGTAGTGGTAGGAGTGGTAGTCTCCAGGGGTTCTAGCCTTTTAAGGAGCTCTGGACACCTTTTATTCCAGGCGTTGTGCTTATCAATGCAATGTTGAGTTGGGTGCTTACTGCTGCAGACTCCACAGATTGCCCAGTTCCTGCAGTCAGACTGGTGGTGTCCGTAGCGTTGGCAATTGAAGCAACGGAGTGGTTCCTTTTTCAAATCCTTAATGGTAAAGGTTCCTCACAATCCGAGCTCCAAGGCAGGTGGGATAGGTCCTATGAAGGTGACAATGACTTCCCTGGTGAGTGCCCTACGACTGCCCAACTTCTTTTTGGCTTCGGCAATGTTTTGGCATTCCGTGATGAGGGAGATTGGCGTCTTGATTGGGTAGTTGTATACCACCGCTTTCTTCTGTTTTTTGGTGGGATCAAGGTAGGTGAGGGTGGCTTCGTTGTGCAGGTGTCTTGCACTATCTTGATCCTTAGGGGTGATGATGATATCACCATTTAAGTTGATTCTGGCCGTAATCTTTAGTGAAGGATTAGCGGCTGCCATAGCGGCCACAGCCGCATATGACGGGGTCTCTCTGGTGGCTGATAGCTTGAACTTAGGGAGTTAAGTTGGCGTTGGCTGTGAGGTCTCAAGTGGAACCTGGGTACTGCTGATGGCAGTGGCTTCAGCTAGGAGCTGGGTGAGGCACACAGTTCAGTTGCAATCCTGCATGTACGCCTCTGTAGGCTGCATGGTGGGCAGGTTTCCAGGATTTAGGTCCATGGCAGATGTGTCTGCCTCTTGTGTAGAGGTGGCTGGAGCTGTATTCCCTTCTGGGCCGCAGGCTTGCGACTCCAAGGGAGCAGGCAGGGTGTCCAGTGCAGGAGGGTGCTCTCTCTTCTTCTTCTTGGTCACTGGATGGGTTGGAGAAGGTGGAGGTTGTTCTTTGATTACTTGTTCTTTGGGTTGAACAGAGAGCCAGAACTCTTGCAGACAATCTGCACAACAACACTCTTTGTAATGGGCTTTATCTATAGGCAGTATGTAGATGTAAGCCTTCCGGTGGAGCTTTTGAGGTGTACCAAGGATGCTGGTATATGAGTCCTTATAGAACGGTTCTCTTGTGTCCCAGTTTTTGGGCCAGTTCTCTTGGTCTTTGAAGTGGGGGATACAGGCAATGGTGAAGGCAAAACTGTCTGTGCACTCAATTCTTAAATTGTGATGGTGCATTTTTGGGTCCTTGGTAGGGACGAAACCAACATAGTTGATTAAGTCTTCCCTATAGGCAGAGTACCACTTGCAGTCTGCGCAGTCAGGGATTATGGTATCATTTGATTTGAGCCTTCTACAGTGTCGGAGCCATGTTGGATATAAGCCCCATGCAAAGTCCTTGAGCTTTGCAAAACCCACGGACATAATGCCTGGGAGAATCCAATGTAACAGTCGAAAATTACAGCCAGTTACTGTACAGTGTCACAGCCGAAAATTTCGGCACAAGGCCGAAAAATACGGTTTAGCAAGCTGGCAGGGAACCTGGGTGTCCCCTGTTGCGAATGGACAGGTTCTTGAGCGCGAAGAGTAGTCCTTACAACGTAGGAGCTGATCTGAGACTGGATGGGCATGATCTTCCTAATCGGATAGTTCAATTGTAGAACTTCAAAAGTTCAAACTTTCAGCAAATATTCTTACGTTGAATATGATAACATAAGTCTCTTTTTATAATTTATATATGAAAGATCTATTTCAATTTTGTTATTGTTCTTAAACTGTTGTATTTTGATTGTTCATTACTTTTTATATAGTTTATTTTCTATTCTTATTTCCTCACTGGTCTTATTTTCTCTGTTGGAGCACCTGGGCTTATAGCATCCTGCTTTTCCAACAAGGATTGTAGCTTAGCTAATAATAATAATAATAATAATAATAATAATAATAATAATAATAATAATCTCAAAATGAGCTTGTCTTATTTTATTCATCCTTGTGGAAGTTCAAGCCTTTTGTCCCACTTTAGTTTTTCATGTTGCCTTCCATCGTTTCATCTTACACCTATACTTGTATTTTTTCGCTCCTCATTTGCTCGTGTTATTTATTATCAGTTGATCCATTCAAATGCTTACCTTAATAATGCCATTTCCTAATGGCTTCTATCCTCAACTGTATTCCTTTTTATCTCCATATTTTTCTTGTGTGTACACAAAGGACTGACTTGGGTTAGTTAATGATGCTTTGTAGTCACTTATCATTTGCCATACAGACTTCATGACTATTGCAATTTTTTAAATCTCTTTTTATCCTCTCATCCACTCAATCTGTCATCAGGTAACATTTGGTCAGGTGTACAGATTTGTTCTCTTTTTACCTATGGCAAAAACCATACTCATTACTTGTTACTAAGATACAGATGTATTTTACCTCATTTATTTTGGTTATAACTATGATAAGCATAGTTTTTCTCGGTATACATATATTATAGAGTACCAGAATAGTTCTCTGGTGATCAACATATATATATATATATATATATATATATATATATATATATATATATATATATATATATATATATATATATACGTCTACTATTGCTTTTTATTGTTTTTTAAGCTTAGCGGAGACAAAAAGGAACGTGTTGAGATGCTAAGTTATTTGTGGAAAACTCTCTGAATATTTATTTTCCTCTGGTTCTGTTCAAACTTACATATTTTTTTTTTTACTTACGATTTACATCTACTGCAGAAACATCAGAGCATCATTTCTGTATTATTTATTTTCTCAATAGAATAGATTTTCAAGATGATAAATTTCTGTTGTAGTACATAGTAACCAGAAAAACAATAGTCATATCTAGAGATATAGGGTTTTACCAAAATTGTTTTGCCGATTAGTGTCATTTGTAAAGATTTGCTTTAACAGTCAACTGAGCAATGAAATTTTAGTCCTTAGAATAAGAGCCAAAATGATAAAGAATTTGACTGATGTACTGTCAAATTCTAAATTTAATCATTTTATATATAGCTTTTGATAGGAAGATAACTGGTTCTCTGGTGTTTTTCATGGTATAGGAATTTAATTTCTTAGAGAAGATGAGCATGCCCTCCTATATACATACATACATACATATATATATATATATATATATATATATATATATATATATATATAATGGATAGATAATATCTTTGTGACGTCCAAATATTGAAGACAGCATCATGTTGACATGGGTTGAGTGATGTAATTCCATCACTCAACCCATGTAGTCCTGATGAAGAGTCATGAAATGATTTGAAACGTGTCGACACCATATAAAAATGGAGGAATGTAAATGCAGTTTTCCTGTAATCCTGAAAACGATCAGGAGGACAGGTTATCAGGAGAGGTGCTGTCTTCAATTTTTTGATGCCTTGAAGATATTTTCTATTCATTATAAATGTAAATTAACATACGTAAGTACCATATATATATATAATTATATATATATGTATATATATATATATATATATATATATATATATATATATATATATATATATATTCATATATATATATATATATATATATATATATATATATATATATATATATATATATATATATATATATATTTACACACACATGTAATTGTTCCACATTATATACAAACCCTTTTGCTATTTACAGTGGAGATATATTTCGGCAACTGCTGAAGCTAGCCATAAAACTATTAAGCGAGGTTCAACTACCCACCGCTAGTTAACAAGGGGAGAAGGTGGCAGACCGGCCACCTGGCTTACACTCACAGTAGTAACAATACGTCACTTTTTATTTTGGCTTGGTAAAAAGCAAACGTTTCGTCTCTCTCTCCCGTTAACCTTAATAAACTGGCTTTTGATTTGACGTAATTTCTGGTTGTTCTGGCTCTGTTGGAGGATGACTGATGATCAATTGACCATGGACTTCCCTTAGGTGCAGACACCGTTACTTCTAGAGAAGCAGCAGACCTCTCTATTGGCTGCCTCTCATTGCCACCTACGGTAACTCCTACCATCCTTGGGGCGTTGGGTTTCCCTGTGTAAGGAATGGCTTGTGAGAGTACTACAGTTAGAGGTAATGTACCAATAGAGTTCTCGTGCCCTTAACTGCCGCTCTCTCTTCCTTTGCTCACCTTTGTTTCTGCAGCTTCATTGTAGGAACGAGAGCAGTTGCACACTGGTTCCCCTCGGGGATACGCTTGATGGTGCTTTCAAGTGGAGCCTAAATTCATTGAAAGGAAGCAAAGGGCTCTGCTAGGAGGTGTGCCTCAGGGGTCGGGCATCCTTCCCATTTGCGGAAAGGTCGCCCTTCACCAGCCGCAGGTGTAGGATAGTCATTCTGTTTGCAGGAAGGCTCCCTTCCCACCTGCAAGAGTCAGGCAACTATCTCATTCTTTTGAAAGGTGCCCTTCACAAGAGTGGTTGCCTGCACGCTCATCCAGGTCTTCCACACGCAAGTTCTTTATTTGTTGATACCTCGCTCTTGCTCTTCAGAGCATAGCTTTTCGGAGGTAGACGACGTTCTTGTTAGTCGGCTGCTCGCAGTTCCTGCTCCTCACCATCGTATCCTCAGGGTCTAAAATGGCAATGTGGTTGATGCCTCTTTGATCATGCCCCCAGGGAACAGCGAGTTTTGTGACCAATTTTCCTTCAAGGTCATTGGCGAAGTGGTGATGCCTGCCGACTGCTTGCGGTCATTGTCTTTCCCATCCACGAGTCTCGTAGACTATAACACTTCTGGGTTACAGTATTATCTACATTGTGCCCATTGGGCACAATAGAGCTCATTGAGTTTTGTCGGGAAAGGCCCTTCGAGACCTGTCTTTTGGTTTTGACCTCTCACAAGGGGAAACCTGCTGTTCTATTAGTTCAGCACAGCCTTATTCGTTTCCTTGCTAGCAAATACCTCCACTGGTAGGAGGACATGAGTACCGTACTTCATAACACGTCAGAATGTTTACCAAAGACCCTAGTCTCGCAGAGAAGTCATACGTAGTGTTGCGCTTCCATCCACTGAGCACTAGCGAGGTGAATGGGCGGGCTGCTCTGCCTAATGAAGGTCTGCGAGCAGCCCAGGATGCTCGCCATAGTACTCATAGCAAGTTGGTGGGTCCCTACTAGCCAGCACGCAAACACTCAGGCTCCCTGGAGCTTGCTGTTTCTCGCCTTGACAAACTACGAGTATGCGAGACCTTACATGTCAACCTTCTCTGGGAACCTAGCTAATGTTTAGGTTCTTTTCGTACTGAGGCGAACAAATCCTTACATGCAAAACTTTTCTCTTTCTTGAGAGAAAACCTGCCAACATTAAAGCAGAGGTTTGCTGGCAAGCTTCCCTCTCTGATGAGGTCAACACACCTTTAAATGATCGATAACACCCCCATAGTAAAGGGCTGGTACGAGCTACTTCGGTGGCTCATGAGAGCTCGTCCAAGACAAACACTCAGGGGTTATTGCAAATGATTGTCACATGCCAACATTGTGCCCAGGGTACAATGTTTTTTGTTAGACGTAATCCTGCGGAGTTATTGCCATAGATAGTCTTGCACACTTTTTTGCACCCAACCAACTAGCAAGATTGGCAGGCGAGTTCCTCTTCCTGACGGGGACATGCTTGCTCTTTCAACTGTGTGCCATCCTAACCTTAGCAAGTTTGCTTTATCTTACCTGCCAATGCGCTAAATGTGGCCTTTGTGCGTGCCACAGGGGAGCGCTACCTCAGTAGCATGCTCTTTGGCCGGCCACGCGCAGGTGGCGAGCTCAACTGCATGCCAGTTATGGACTTCATGCACGCCACAGGTGAGCACTACCTCAATAGCACACTCTTCGGCATGCTATGCGCAAGTGGTAAGAAAGGAAGGATAGGTATGATGGAGTTTGTCACCAAAGTTGCGATCCCCAGTTAGGGATAAAAGACTTTTCTCAAGTGAGACTTCTTATGGGTACCTCGAGCCTCTCTCCTTCCCTGCATTCGATGCTCTTGGGGGATGTATCGGAAGAAAAGAGTGGGGGGTGTTGTTTTGCTCACCTGTCATGACACATGGCCTCCGAGGTATGATCCGACACCTATCTGTAGTGCTACACAAGTTTTCTGGGATTGGAGTGCAGTGTTGCTGGCTCTTAATCTCTTCCAATAACTCCCTTTTTGTTACACCATCGTATCTCCTATGAAAGCACGATGGTGGTAGAATTGACAGACAAGGGTATTTTTGACATGACATAGAACACACACACAAAGAGATTCTTTGCATATCGATCAGTGAAGTCAAGCAACGTTGGTTCTGGTCAGTAATTGGTTGGGTTACCACCTGGAAACACCAGATGCGGGTGGCAACGAATCCTGTCCATCTAGCCATTAGAAGATGGTGTTGGATGAGAGACAAACTCATTTGCTCTCTATAACCCAATTCACTGCAGGCAAGGAAACTTTTCTAGCAGTCATACTGACCAGACGGAGTCAAATTGTGGGCTTTGAGGGACCTGTCTCTCCCTCAGTTAGCCATCTAAGTTGTGACCCTGGCAAGAGTAGAGGACAAGATGTCAATCCAGGATGTCTAATGTCCAGAAATGCTAGAGTTCTATCAACCAGTGCAGGGGAACCAGGCACCTCTTTTAGAAGGGGACTTGTTCTAGAAGGGCATTGACGGATTGGTTGAGGATCCTGATATCTTCATGGTGGCAGCAAGCACAGTAGCACCTAGACCCTCTATTTCTGCTTGCTTTTCATAATAATAATGAAAAGGATGTCTGGATGGCCCCGTAGGTCATTGTCCCCTTTCCATCAGGCAAAGGGGTCTATCCACTAAGGCTGAGGTTGTTGGAGAGACCCCTCTCTGCTCGAACTCTCTCCCTAGGACAGCGAAACTTGCTATACCTCGGGGAGGAAAGACCCTGCTTGGTCTTGACTGTGACAGGATGCAGCTGGGCTTTGACCCTTGATCTCCATTTTGAACAAATCCAACTTTTCCTCAACAGAACTGTCTCTCTTCATTCAGAGGGTCAAATTTACTGATCCCCAATCATAGGTGAGTCCACCCTCTTGGAGCATTGCTCTTGCACCACGTGAACGGAAAGGAATGCTTCATACTTCTAGTCAGTCCTTAGATCATGACCTGACTCATAGAGGGTTCATTATTTCTAGCCTCAGTCTCCAATGAGTGCCAGCAAAGGACATGGTATCTTCTAAGACATAACCGAACCAAGGGACGGTGGTTAGTCTAGTAAGACTTGACTTTGTCCCTGAATCTGTTGCAGAGACTCAGACTCCGGCTAGTGCAGACCAGAGTTTTGGGGCCTTACGGATGAGAATTTCTGTACTTTATCCTTTGGGCCAGATCATTTTTTACTATATACTATAACAAGCACTGAGTCATTATCCTATGGGATCTATAGAAGTTCACCCACAGCTAAACAAGCTTCTTGTGGTCACGAGCAGGGTTAAGAGGAGAGTCACCAAGAATATATCTTTTAGGAGACGACAGATTATAGATTGGGCCCTGAATCCAGACTTTCCTCCACACATTTATAGACTCAAAGCTCACGATGTTGAAGACACGAGTACATCCCTACTAGTTACAAGGACTGCTGTGATGCAGATGTGTGGAAACATCAGACGACCTCCACACCCACCTACCAGCAAGATGTGACCCTCAGTAACCTTAATGCCGAGGTCCTGGGGTGGCAGCAAAATATATGGAGTGTGAGTGGGCTATTAGGTTACTAGGTAGTAGGTTGGCCAGGGCACCACCCGTTGACATACTACCGCTAAAGAGTTATGGGACCTTTGACTGGCCAGACAGTACTACATTGGATCCTTCTCTCTGGTTATGGTTCCTTTTCCCTTTGCCTTCACACACAGTGAATAGTCTGACCTGTTCTTTACTTATTCTCCTCTGTCCTCATACATCTGACAACACTGAGATTACCAAATAATTCTTCTTCACCCAAGGGGTTATTACACTGTAATTGTTCAGTGGCCACTTTTGATTTGTTAAGGGTAGAAGAGACTCTTTAGCTATGGTCAGCAGCTCTTCTAGGAGGACACTCCAAAATCAAAACATTATTCTTTATTTCAACAGACGATGAGTTTTTATACAAGAGGTTCGGAGCAAGAATGTCACAAAAATTTGAAGAGATTTTTTAGTGTAAAAGCAAGCTTAAACATATTCTACTTTAAGTGAGGGAGAGAATGAGACCTACAAATTAGTGAGTCAATGAAGTCCCTGTTTTCTTTGTCATGAATGTTAATCAAGAAAGCTTTCGTATTGCTACAGATTATGAGGAAAGAGCCCCTGTAAGGTGGCATCAATAGCGGCTTCTATTGTCATTGCACAGGAAAACATGCGTTGCAGATGGAAAATCTGTTGGTATATGTTGTTTAGCTAGGGCTTGTTAAGTCTAGCTGCATGGAGTGAATTTTCCCACAAGGTTGATAGAGTGCTGGAGATTGTCGGAGGACGTTGCAGATGTAACAATTTGTCAGGGATGATCAATGGGTTATCATACACCATTTCAGCTTATTAGACATCCAGGATGTTTTAGTCCTCAATTCCAGGAGAACACATGGAAGCTGAGTAAACTAGTTGGAGTCCTTGCATCGGGACATCAAAGCTGCTTTGAGGGTGTGATGAAAACATTCAACCATTCTGTTGGCAGCATGGTTGTAGGTGGTTGTCTGATGTAGGGTGATGCCTAAGAAGATTTGCTAAAGATGTCCACAATTTGAGAGGTACTCCTATCAGAAGTAATATGCTCAGGGATACCAAATCTTGCCATCCACATTGAGAGTAAAGCAGATAGATGTACATGAGGTGGACATTACAGTTTCCATGGGAGTGACTTCAGGCCAACTAGTGGAGCGATCAATAATGGTTAACAGGCAACGATGACCTTGTGATGTGGGTAGGGGATCTACTATGTCGAAGTGAATGGTGGCAAAAAGATGCTGAGGTTAAGGAAAGGTACCCACTCCTGAATCCGTGTGGGCTCTGATGTGGAGAGCGAGGTTGGAGGGGACAGGTTGAAGAGGTGTCGATGAGTAGGAGTCTGTGTTGACTAAATGTTGGTGAGCAACATCAATCATAAGGTGAAAATTGGAGAGGAAATCCGCACCGAGGATTGGCAATATGACGTCGGCAACGAAAAACTTCCAATGATATTTGGCTATTCTAAATGATAATGTGAGGGTCTCGTACCCATGGGTGGGAATCGCAGATCCGTGGGCAACTACTAGGCAGATGTCGGAAGGCTTAGACAGACTATGTCGTGTCCTAGACAGTGGCCTTGGTAGAAAGGAACGGCAAGCACCCATGTCTACCAAAAATTGCATGCCCATACCTGCATCATTTAAAAAGAAAAGATTAGTGATAAAGGAGGCTACCACCACAAGGGATGGCCTAATTACATGTTTTTGGCCACTGACAACTGTTCGCACATTTCTTCGTAGCAGCCCTAAAATAAGAGTGGTAGTAGCATAATTGCGACCGATATGCGTCAGTAAGTGGCTGTAGGGGCTGTTGGTTGGGGGTGGGGGGGATTGGTGACATATGTGGCTGGTGTGTGGCTTTATTACCACTCTGGTACGTCGAGGTGTGGGTGGCTTTGTTGCTGCTCTGGCACATCATGGGGAGGGCATCTGTATCGTACTGTGTTCACATCAGCTTCGGTCGATATTGAATAGTTGTCTTTATCAGGAGTGGAAGTGTTGATGGAGGTCCTGAAGGTGGTGAAGTGGCTTTCCATAAGGGCATCGACTTATGTCATCAGGTCCTTCATAGGCAACTATTGACATCAGAAATGGCAGTGTATACAGGTTCAGGTAGGTGACGTACCCATAGGGCGCGGAATAGGTTCACCTTCCCAGGAGAGCCATCTGTGGCAGGTTGCAGGCGAGCGATACTGGTCATTTCCCTGAGAGGGAGTGAAGCCTTTGGTCCTCCAACGGTTGTTAGGAGAGTTGAAAAAGCTTGGCTATATGCAAGGTTGGCGATGGTGTGAGTACTGCTCCAGGAGGTATGTTTTAAGGGTGTCGCTATTGGGGTGTCCCCTTAATTGCAAAGCCAATCTGAGATTTCCGGGAAAAAGTCCTCTGGGATCGCCACGAGAACATAGTTTGCTTTTGTGCTTGAGCGAGTCATGTCCTTGATGTGATACTTGACCTCGGAGCGCTGAAACCAGGCTAATGCCTCTGTGCTGGTGAAGGATGATAGTTTTATGAGTGTAGCATTGATAGAAGACTCAGGGTTGGATGGTGGCATCATCAAACAGTAAGATACAGCAGGGAGGGAGCTGGTCCTCCAGTGGTCACCAATTGTGCCATTGGGCTGTTAGGGTATAACTGAGAGGCGAGGTGATTGCATCTGACTTTATTTCAACACATAACAAGTTTATATACAAGAGGTTCGGGGCAAGAATGTCAGAAAACTCAAACTGACTTATGCGTGTAAGGGCAAGCTCAAACAGGTTCTGTTATAAGTGAGAGGGAGAGCAAGATATACAAAATAAAAAAGAATAAAAAAAAATACCGTTACAGTTTATGTGCATGTGTGAAACACATGCGGTTCAAGTAGCAGACGGTTGAGGGTAAACTTACCTGGATTGAGTTTGGAATGAACGATAGAGTGACTGGCCTCTTCTTCCTTCATCTTTTCCCTCTTGGGGCACAGCACCAGTGGGAGTCTGCAAGCTGGCTTCTTACATCTACAGGTAGAAACCATATCCCTTGATTTAACGCAAATAAAAAAAAATGTGTATATGAAAAATTAGTGAATATTGTAGTTTACAGACCCTCCAAATACTAAGGAGTTTAACATAATAAAAGAAAAAATAGATATATGTAGAAACCATAAAGACTGGAATGTACTCCTACCCAGAGATTTTAACTTTCCTTTCGTGGATTGGAAAGAACGGATAGAAGAAAGTGGTTGTCTATATACATATAAAAAAGAGAGTAATAGTAGCGCAGAAGAAAAGAAGCAGTTTGAAAAGCTTCAAGATATGCTTTTTGGAACATAATATGCAACAAATAAACCACATTCCAACAAGAAAGGACAATGTCCTAGATTTAGTATTTGTGAATGAGGTGAATTATGTTAAAAGAAATAATAGTGTATAACATGGGAATTTCAGACCACAATGTCATAGAATTAATAGTCCATTCCAAAGCAAGTGAACACAGATATAAACAAAGCACAAAACAATGGGACAGATATGGAAAATATAATTTTTATGGTAAGAATACAAAATGGTCAGAAATAAATGAAGAATTGAACAAAGATTGGAAAAAAGTATTATAGGTGATAATACACAGGTAAATACGGATATATTGTACAAAATACTGGAGAAAATTGTTGAAAAATATGTACCGAAAAAAAAAAATAAACATCAGACATGCATACCAAGAGACAGAAGGATCTTATTTCAGAAAATTAAAAAGTGGAAGAAAAATCTTGCAAAAGAAAAAAATGTATGGAAAATGATGGAAATAAAAAGTAAGATAGAAAATGCAGAAAAAATGATTATTCAATCGAAAGAAAATGAAAAAAGGGACTTAGAAGAAAGGACACTTCCAAATATCAAGAAAAACCCCAAAGTACTTTACTCCTATGCAAAAAAGATAAATAAAGGGAGATTAGAAATAGGCCCTCTAAGAACTAAAGGACGGTTAACGAATAAAAAAAAGGAAATATGCAACATATTAGCAGAAAAATATAGGAGTGAATTCACGCCAAGAATTGCGAATGAGAATAATGAAACAGAAATGAGAGAAGAAAATATTGAATAATTAATGGATATAGATATTAATGAAGCAGATATTGTGCAGGCTATAAGCTAAATTAAAATTGAATCAGCGGCCGGGCCAGATGGAGTTCCAGCGATTTTGTTAAAAAAAACTGCACACACTATCGCGAAGCCGCTTGCAATACTGCTAAGACGAAGTGTAGATATGAGCGAGATATATGTTAAACATAAATTAGCATATATAACCCCTATTTTCAAAAGGGGATCAACACTAGAGGCAAGCAATTATAGACCTGTTAGTCTAACATCACATATTATGAAACTGTATGAAAGGGTAATAAAAAAGAAAATAATGAATCATTTGGTTAAAAATGATTTATTTAATATAGGTCAACACGGTTTTGTGCCCGGAAAAAGTACACAAACCCAACTGATAGCACACTATAAAACATATATAAAAATATGATAAATCAAAAAGACACAGATGCGATCTATCTAGATTTTTGCAAAAGCCTTTGACAAGGTAGACCATAATATATTAGAGAAAAAAATGAGAAAGCATAATATTGTGGGAAAGATAGGAAAATGGATAAAAGAATTTCTACAAAACAGAAAACAGATAGTGGTTGCAAATGACGAGAAATCAGATGAAGCTCAGGTAATATCTGGCGTTCCACAGGGTACGGCATTAGCTGCACTGCTGTTTGTTATTATGATCTCAGACATAGACTGTAATGTTAAAGACTCTGTAGTGAGAAGAATAAGTAGAGAAATTACTTGTGATGAAGTAAGGAACTCATTACAAAGAGATCTAAACAAAATATATGAATGGGCGGAGATAAATAGTATGGTATTTAACTCCGATAATTTTGAATCAATAAATTATGGAAACAGAGAAAGAATGGTATATGCATACAGGAAGCAATTTAAGACCTTGGTGTAATGTTAAACAGGAATATGTTATGCAACGACCAAATAGCAACACTGTTGGCTAAATGTAAAGCAAAAATGGGAATGCTATTCAGACACTTTAAAACAAGAAAAGCTGAACACATAATTATGCTGTACAAAACTTATGTACGTAGAACACTCGAGTACTGCAATGTGATATGGTACCCACACTACCAAAAGGATATTGCACAAATAGAGAGTGTACAAAAGTCTTTTACTGCTAGAATAGAAGAAGTTAAGGACCTTGACTACTGGGAAAGACTGCAATTTTTAAATTATACAGTCTAGAAAGGAGAAGGGAATGCTACATGATAGTACAAGCATGGAAACAAATCGAAGGAATTACTGAAAACATCATGGAGTGAAAAATATTAGAAAGAGCAAGCCGAGGTAGATTAATAGTGCCCAAAACTATACCAGGAAAACTAAGGATGGCACACAGGACATTAATCCACTACGCACCAGCATCGATAATGCAGCGACTATTTAATGCGCTGCCAGCTCATCTAAGAAACATATCAGGAGTGAGGGTAGATGTGTTTAATAATAAGCTCGATAAACACCTAAGATGCATCCCAGACCATCCAAGACTGGAAGATGCAAAATACACCGGAAGATGCATAAGCAACTCTCTGGGGGATATACGAGGTGCCTCACACTGAGGGACCAGGGGGAACCCAAACATAGAATAAGGCAATAAGGCAATGGTCTAAAATCTGTTGTGTTTGTCATGTCCCCATCCTTATAGAGAGGGGGAGTTGGCCAATGACTAGGATAAGTGTGAAGTTTAGTTCCAATATTGATCTTATCTGGTCAAGTTATAATGCTTAGTTCTACCACCTTCGTACAAATTGCTCTGGGTGTTAAGCACTCCACATATTCGAAAGTTAGCGAGGTGACAGGTTGCCTCTAAACAGCTCATGTGAAGCACAGAGCATCACTACGGGACAGTTATCAGCCAGTTGGTTGGGGATTTCCACACACCTTATGGTGAGTCTCCACTATGAATAGCAAAAGGGTTTGTATATATTGCAACAGCAAAAGAAAAATTTGGAAATAATTTGTATTTTTCTATACAAACCTTGAACTATTCACACATACTGGTCCTTCTATCACCTGCAATTTCAATTGGATTTATTGTTACTAGTGTAAGTGTGAGCTGGGTGACCGGTCTATCTCTGCCCCCCCCCCTACCTAACTAGCAGCGGGTAGTTACACCTCGCTTAAAAGTCTTATGGCTTGTTTCAGCTGTTGCTGAAATATAACTCCACTGTAAATAGCTCAAGGTTTGTATAATTAGGAAAAATACAAATTATTTCCAAAAATTTTCATTATACCATCCTAATGGAGCTCTTTGCTTTTAGGAATTGTATGACGTTTACATATGAATAGTATTCTTTGAATAATTCACCTATTTTGTTTGTTAAGCACTATTTTATTGTTAAAATTATGTTAATTCCCAAATTCATTGTTATTGTTGATTGGCAGGTGACTGAGGCATGTATGGAACGAGTATGCTGGGGAATTATGGGTAATTCCGACATTCGTCCTACAGAGAGACGTTATGAGGAACTAAATGATGCCTCTCTGATTCAACAAAATATAAATGTTTTTATTCAGGAATACAATGACAATAATTCAGCTCCCCTCAAGCTTGTCACATTCAGGTATGTTAATTGTCAGAGCAATAGTTTCATTAACTTATTATATGTCCAGTGAATGATCTTACAAATCTTAGTCATCACATTACTGTTGCTAAAATCTTGGCACAAGTAACATTTGCTCCTACGTGGCATACAAACTGTCGCCCTTTATTTAGGTAGATTTCTTTGGTGCGTGCTAGAATCGGTTGTTGAAATTGGATAATGAGCATTTATCTGACTGGTGAGGGTGCGGGGTGAGAAGCCCCCTACAGCCAGAGAAGACTTACATTTGCTTTGGCCGCTGAAGTGTGTAGATACACAAAACAACTCTTATCAAAACTGTTAATTCTTTCTCTTATTTAGAGTGTGGTTGTTGGATATTGAATGGAAGCAAGAACTTCTCTGCGGGAAAGATGGACGCTGAAACTGCTTCCTGGTGAAGTTGGCTGTAGATCCTCACTTCCTCTGTGCTTCATGTAGGGTCATGTCTGTTTGCATGCATCCCCATATTCCTGGTGTCTATTGTGGCCTCCAGTGCAGTGGCATGCATATGCTCATCGGAATCGAACTGGGCAACGCCCAAGAAAACATAGGCTGATATCTCATCAGGAGGTGTAACTGCTGTGGCCACCCCTGTGCATACACCCCTGCATTGGTCCCCGGAGAATATGCTGCAGGTGTTAGGAGATTGTCGATCAACATCAGCTTGTTTTTCAGGCTTTGTTGGTGCACCGGGAACCACTAGTGTTTACCGCTCCCCTTCTGAGGCTTAAGACCCTTGTGCTGCGACTGTGCAGGCTATGGATGACAAGTTTGACCTAAGGAAGTTTTTGGGGAATGGTTCCTTTTGGCTGGTCTAGTACTTTTCACGGCTACATCCCAGATTCTATCAGTTTTTCATCCTTATGGAAAACAGATAGGGAGTGTCAGCGATCCACGCTCTACTTCTCCACGGATCAAGGGGTGTACATTTGCAATGAATAATTAGAACTTTCCAGTTTTGGTTCCAGAGGACTTCCAACCCTCCAAGCGGCGAGTCTTCCCTAATTACAGGATGAAAGTTTGTATGTCACATAGGAACAAATGAATTTTTCCCAAGTGATTTGTATTTCTCCTAGTTATACAAACCTCACGTTCTTAAATCTAACTTCCCACCTTAACCACCCTTCTATCTTGATTGAAGAATCATAAGTAATCCTTCTCTACTTAAGGGGCCATACCTTCACCATTTGGATAACGCCAACTTTAATGACCGATTCCAGCTTGGGTCAAAGGAATCTCCCTAATTAAAGGACTATGGCTAGAAAAAATACAAATTACTTTGAAGATTTTTTATATTTATGTCATACATTGGTATGGTTTCTGACTCCAATTGAGCAAGTGGAAGTCGTGCTTTTAGGAATTGTTTGGCCTTGCTGAGGACTATTTATTTCCATACATTAATCTTCAAAATACTCTTGTTCATAGCTGTGCTATTTATACCTTGGAAGAGTTAATGCATCAACATTGGTTTCCCTCATTTATCAATTATCACAGATCTTTAAGGATAATAAGGTGATACAAAATAGCTAATATCAGTTATTTTCTTTAGTGATCCATTTGCCAAATCATAGCTAGATTTCTGAAATCAGTAAGAAGCCAAAAGCTATAATCATAGAATGTTATTCATAATTACAGGATCAAGCTTTCATATGTCATTGAAATATATTTTGAAAATTATTCAAATTAAAGATCCCCGTTTCATAAGATATTTATTTCTTTGATTAATTTGATTGATCTGGAATCTTCAGGTATGTTGTTGACCATGTGTCCAGGGCGTGTCGTGCACTATGTCGCAAAGGGGGCCATTTGCTCTTGGTTGGTGTAGGTGGCTCTGGAAGACGTTCCTTGACTCGTCTAGCTGCTCATATATGTGGACATAAGCTGATTAGCCCGGAAGTTGACGATACAAATGGTGAGATATTTTCTGCTTATGTTATCAAATAAGTGGTTGGTTTTCTAATTAAAATTGTAATTTGTTAATAAATATTTGTTAGTCGATGTTATGAAGACGTATAGCGTAAAAAGAATAGGAAAGAAACATGAGTGTGAACTCAAATTTATTGAAATATTCAGGCAACTCACAACATTTAAAGAAAGCAAGCAATATAAAATACAACACTATGAATACATTCAGACTTGGACTTAAAAGTATATACAATAATCATGATGTGGAGGATCTTTGATGGTTATGGAATATTTTTAGTATCTTATTAAATTCTTGGTATTTGAGAATCATTTGATGTCTTAAAGAAGTTTTGGTGTGGTGTCTAATGAATTAAATAAAGCGATTTTCTAGTTTCTATTGTCAAATAAATTGCAGTATTATTCTTGAAAAAAACTTATCTATTATTTAGTTACAGAAGGTTATAAAGTTTTGGAATAGATGTTTCTCTATAACAGCTTCAGCTGCTATAGAAGAGTAAAGGTTATGTAAAATTAAAGATTTGATCTATGTGTTTGAAAGGAAACTACACTGCAATTTCATTTTGCAATAGAAATATTATTAAGATTGAAGGATTCTTGGCAAGGAAGCAAATATGAAACTTTTGATTTTTATTTTGAATGATTCAGCATGAATTAGTGAAAAAAATAGATTCCTAGAGTACTTACAGAAAAATCATTGTTTTTCCCAAGATTACACTGATATCCGGCTGGCACTGAAGGAGGCTGTGCTAACTGCTGGAGTGGAAGAATGTGCTACTGTCATATTGTTAGGAGATACTACCCTGCACCATCCTCCTGTCCTTCACCTGCTGAATACTCTCATCCTCACTGGCGATATCCCAAATGTTCTCCCTCCCGAGGACCTCAGCTATCTGATGGATGTTTGTAGAATTTTTTTGTAATATATTCCTTAATATTTCATCATTTCAGGTTTCATCAATGTTGCTTACTCTTCTATTGCAGTTTTTATTTGACATCTTACCTGCATACCTTATTAGACTTTTTAAAGATAATTCATTTCGTGTGAGTGGTCTTAGTTTATAGTAGCTAAGTATAATGTGCGATCAGTAACATGTAGATCAGTATTAGTCAACAGCAGTTATTGTTGAATAGGTAGCCAATATCAGTTGATATTATCAGATAAACAATATTATTAATGGGTACCAAATGACGAAAATCAGTCTGTACAAGGCGTATAGTCAGCCAGTCAACACCATTCAATAATTTCTTGATATAAGATTAGAGTAATTGATATTGTATTTGATATATATCACTTATTCAAAGTAATAATCTTTGTTGAACTTATTGAGCAGAGACTGCGACTGTTTGCTGAGGACAGAGGCTCAAATGATGGGGATTTGTGGAAGGAGCTCATCCAGAGGGTTGCTGATTTGGTTCATGTTGTCATCACAACTTCCCCATGTACGTCTTTGACACAGATTCTCTCCCAGTATCCGGCTTTTACCACTCGTCTCACAATGGATTATTATAAGGTACGTGAAGGTCGTTTGAAGGAATTCTGAGACTAAAATTTCTGTTTACTTTTATTATTTTTATGAATTTCCTCTGATGTTCGTATTGCTTTGTTGCTGAAGTTGACTTATGTCAATGTTGAGTCTTGGTATGTTGATTCGTTTTTTTTTCTTTCTTTTTTTCGGTTATTGGATTCCCAGTATTTTGATTCCAGGTAAGATTATTTCCATTAGTGTTTATTCCTGGTACAATATTTTGATTCCCAAGTGCCGCTTATCATATAGCTCATTAATGAGGGAATAATGAGCTCCTGGCAAAATGTCAGGGACTATCCCATAGAAGTTTATTTTGTAAATAAATGGTCTATTGCTTATAGGTAGTAGGTTGGCCAGGGCACCAGCTGCCCGTTGAGATACTACCGCTAGAGAGTTATGGGGTCCTTTGACTGGCTAGACAGTACTACATTGGATCCTTCTCTCTGGTTACAGTTCTTTCGCTCTGCCTACACATACACCGAATAGTCTGACCTATTCTTTACAGATTCTCCTCTGTCCTCATACACCTGACAACACTGAGATTACTAAACAATTCTTCTTCACCCAAGGCTTTAACTACTGCAATGTAATTGGTCTGTGGCTACTTTCCTCTTGGTAAGAGTAGAAGAGACTCTTTAGCTATGGTAAGCAGCTCTTCTAGGAGGACACTCCAAAATCAAACCATTGTTCTCTAGTATTGGGTAGTGTCATAGCCTCTGTACCATGGTCTTCCACTGTCTTTGGCTAGAGTTCTCTTGCTTGGGGGTACACTCGGGCACACTTTTCTATCTAGTTTCTCTCCCTCTTGTTTTGTTAAAGTTTTTATAGTTTATATAGAAAATATTTATTTTAATATTGTTACTCTTCTTAAAATATTTTATATTTCCTTGTTTCTTTTCCTCACTGGGCTATTTTCCCTGTTGGGGCCCCTGGGCTTATAGCATCCTGCTTTTCCAACTAGGGTTGTAGCTTAGCATTTAATAATAATAATAATAATAATAATGATAATAATAATAATAATAATAATAATAATAATAATAATAATAATAATAATCTCCAAGTACGTATTTATTTATTAATGATGATAATCATGTTACTGGAACATCTGCTAGAATAAAAAAAAAGAAATATGTAAAAGTTTTTTTTTTTTATTGACAATCAAAAGTAAAATACTCTACACAAACAATATTTATCAATATGCATTAAAACAATATTTTCAATCGCTCGTTCTAGTCCTTGTACTTTTGTTCATCTCGAATATCATGACCGCCTTTAGATGGCAAGGCTTTTATTCAATGCTAAAATTAACATCCAAGCATTAGGATGAACACTTGAAACAACGCTCTGTAGAGCACAGTGCACCCTTCTAAATTATTATTGGTGCGAGGTTGATCTTACAAAGGTTTCTCATTGAAATTCCATATATGAATAGGGAAAAGAGGTGCTATTCACCCTTGTCCATTACTTCTGCTCATTTTTTGGCACCCGATATTCCACGTCTCATAATATGAAACCGTTTCTTGAGGTAAGTCCTCGTCGTTTGCAAGCACGCCAAAACATCTACATCATCCATTGGAAGTAGTGAAGGGGCAGAAATAGCTCACTTGGGGAGGCTTGTATGGGTAGGAAAGATACAAAAAAATTGATTTTATCATTAAGCTTTTACTTTTGCTATTGTCATTACTGTACTCTTATCTTATTTTTCACGATTTTTATAATTTTTTCTCAAATTCTTATTTTTGTTTACATCATTAACAGCCGTGGCCTCAGGAGGCCCTTGTGAAAGTTGGAGAACATTACCTGAACGAGGTACCCTTGAGGCGGTCCGTTAAGGATTCAGTTATTACTGCTGCCACGACCATACATCAGAAGGCTAGGTAAGAAGTCGTGAGGCTATTTACTTGTTGTGATTTCTCAGTTTTTATTTCAATACTTTGAACTCTCCTCCTTTATCTGCAAATAGGACTGGTATAACTGTGTGAATATGTAAGGGAGAGTTCTCATTACAACATTATTTCTCTTTAAAACACAAACACGCGTACACACAGGTACGTCAGATATCACAAGCACTGATATGTGGCTAAGAATATGTAAAATCATATTTCACAAATTGGTAAAACCTTTATATTTCATAATTCACAAGAGATTTAGCCCCCTTAAAGAATAATCTAATTTCTCTGTAAGTAAAACAATTTTTGTTTATACTGAATAAAAGTTGAGTGATCTGATATAGCGCAAAATGAAATAACAAAAAACCAACAGAAATTATAAAAGATATTTCTATTACTGTTTTTGCCTCTTTTTGTTTTTCAGTTTCATTTTCTATAGATGTCTTAGATATTTTCAATATTTATTTCAGTTTAATATTTAGACAAAATTTACAAGATTTAATTAGACTAAATTGTAATTTTAATTGCCAGTAGAAAGAAGCAACCACTTTCTTTCCACATATTCACAGGAAGGTGAATGAAGAAATAATAAATAGTGGGATCTGGTGCCCTTCAGTAACTCCAGCAAGCTACCTACAGCTCCTGGAAGAGTTTCGTGGGCTTTTCACCACTCGGCAGGCAAACACTTCCAATCTTAAGAAGAAGTATCTCTCTGGTCTTGATAAGCTTTCATTTGCAGCATCTCAGGTACAGTAATCAACAAAGAATAAGATTATATGTTTATACAGAATTCTAGGTAATTGCGTGTACTATTTTTGTCGCGCGTAGCGTTTCGTGTAATTTTTTGGAGGGATATATTTTTCCTTTCACTGTTTATCAGAGTGTTATGTAAGCAGTCTCTCTCAGTTGCAGTGTCTAGTTAATTGGTGATGTGATGTTATCACCCTATTTTAATATATTTTCTAATTCGATCAAGATCACATTATACAATGTATCCAATTCTTATTACTATAATTGTCAAAGTAAACCTAAAACCACAATTGTTTATTATTTTCTCAAACATTTTAGCTTTGGGTCAAATTTATTCTTTAACATCCATAGTGAAGAATAGTTCGTTTAATACAAAGCAGTTTAGTTTATGAA
The DNA here is from genome assembly GCF_036898095.1 of Palaemon carinicauda. NCBI lineage: Eukaryota > Metazoa > Arthropoda > Malacostraca > Decapoda > Palaemonidae > Palaemon > Palaemon carinicauda. The sequence goes on along the minus strand of NC_090738.1, from coordinate 3,887,106 downwards.
TGCCTTTGCTGTGCAGTCGTTGCGCCTTAAAACACTTTCCTGAAGAGGAAGTAGAGATCTTTCACCTTTCTCTGTGTACATTTGGAATCCCATTGGCCAAAATCAGGATTTCACACCAATAGCCTCTTGTCTTGAATATCCTGAACGTTAACGATTAAGTTTAGTAGTAACAGATCTCACAAACATCTTTAGTAGTGTACTGAAAACGTATACAATTCTTTCATCTTTATAGTTTAACTTCTTTTCTCCCTTTTACATCCTCCTGCTTTTGTCCGATATCCTATCAGTCTATTTTATATGGACATATTGTAGATTATCCTCGTTGTACAATAATGAAAAGAAGAAATGTGTTTATAGGATTTTTTTTTCTTTTTTGTAGACTATCCTCTCTACACAACGATGCTTGTAAGTCCTTCGGTGACTAATGAAAAGAAGTGATGTGTATATTTGATTAATTTCTATGCCCTTTCAATTTCTCATATGCCGTCTCCTTAACTCTTCCAATTTTTTTCTTTTTACATAGGTTGGCTAACCTTGTTATCTCTACCATAAGGCTTTAATTTGTCATTTAGAAAGTCTCTTGGTCTTTAAAACCTGCAAAAGTTGTGGTTAACAGATATAATCCCAGGCAAGCTGGAACCTTGACTCCTAGCTGTAATTTAGTTGGCTGTAATTTTTATATTTTGATAGCTATTTGTTTATTGAGAAAGGAGGGGTGGCGGGATGGCAATTCTAGGGGATAGATGTCAATTCTTTTTTATGCCAATTTGGCTCTAAAGGATAATCTTTGATTTTAGGCTGTATTTGTGCCAATGATTTTAGATATCAGTCTTGCATATTAATGAATATTTATTACATTCCTTTTTTTTTCTTTAGATTTCTGTGATGCAAGACTTGTTAGCTTCACTTGGCCCTCAGATTGATGAAGCAGCTCGGGATGTTTCAAGAATGATGGCTCTTATTGAAGAGGTTAGTATGACATCTATGGTAAATATTTACTTCACTATTTCTGTGACCCCTTGCAAAGTGAATAAAGGTAATAAGTGATATTGGCCAATAGTTCTATGTCTGTGGTGCGTTGAAAATTTACCTTTTTTGAAAAGAAAATAGAATATTTGTTGCTATATTGTTTATATAGCTACATTTTACTTATTTTCAAATAAACTTACAAGCAATTATCAGCAAGTCTTCAATCACATGCAAATGTAAGTGTGATATATTTTTTTTTTTGGGGGGGGGGGGGCGGTAAATCCACTGAGGTGTTACCCTTACTCTATGACTGATAATGTAAGACATTGTTGCTTTACAGAGGCAGAGCTAATTATATACAAATGTAACAAATCTTTATCATTCACGTATTAAGTTGGAATTGCAAAGTCAAACTAGCTTTGTGCAAGTATTTCTCAGATAAATCCTATGTAATATTTTTTTGGAAAAATAGAACTGATTATTGAATCTTATATTTATATCATCATTAACACATAATTCTTACATATGTGGAAAAAGATATGTTATTCAATGTTTATTCTACTTCGATTTATGGTTATCATCATCCTCCTCATTATCATTGTCATTAATATAATCACAGGCCAAGCAGCTACCCTTATTGAGAATCAGAATGTTATACGCCTGAAAATTGGAATCTAGATATAAACCATGAAATAGGATCTTATCAATAAAACACCATTTGCATCAGGTTCGAAATTCTAAAGTTTAATGCAAAGGTTGGATGGAATTATTTGGTATGCACATCTAGTTAATCAAACGATGGTGCTGGGGATAAATAAGATGATCAGTGATAAGGAATTTGACAGACCGAAAGTATTTTTCCAACAAACTAGTATTAAAGTCAGCTTCCAAAGACCAGACAGAACAGTATAGAATGGTTTACAACCAAACTCCCTCTCCAGGAATCATTGGAAGTTGAGGATCGTCGTAAGCTTGTGCAAGTGGAAGAAGAAGAAGCTGGCGTTCATGCAGCCAACGCTCAAGCGCTGAAAGAGGAATGCCAAGCAGAACTGAACCAAGCTTTGCCTGCCCTCTACGGTGAGAGAGAAACTTTATCATTAAATACTTTTGTCTCTCCTCGGATATTCCTAGTGATGTTTACTTTAACACTGCATATGTAGGCATATTTCCAGTAGAAACAAAGGGTAATATATACATCTTTTTAAAATTTTCATTTCTAATTTTTAAAATGACATTGCTTTTCATTATAAAGAATGAATAGCAATGAACTTAAGGTCAGTATTTAGATAGTTAACTCTATTTAAAGAATCAAGTTTTTGTTAATGAGAAAATATTACCAAAATTACTCATTAGATGCAACATAAGACAAAAAATATTTCACAGAATAGATGTATTTATTGCATAGTTTTATTAGATTTTGAAAATTAATTTATTGTTTTTGAAAACATAATTTTATTAATTTTTTTCAGGAATGATACTGATAATAAACACATTTTAGCAGAATTTTACATCCTATTTGCTGCACAAATACAAGATATGGCTAAATTATCATTTAGACTGTACAGAACAAGGTTAATTCAGTGTGTTTGCTCATAGTTTGTAGGTTGTAAACCCCTAACCTGTACTGATATGTGCCAAACTATACTGCATTTTGGAATTTGCAATGATAAACATTTGAGATATTTACATTACTTCCCCTATCTTGTTTATTTATTTTTTTTTCTCTCTGTAGAGGCCATTGAAGCTCTCAATACCTTGAAGCCTGCAGACATCACAGTAGTCAAGAGCATGAAAAACCCACCTAATGCCATTAAACTAGTAATGGCTGCTGTTTGTGTCATGCTGGAGGTCAAGCCTGAAAAAGTGAAAAGCAACTCGGTCAAAGTAGTAAGCATCTTTATTTTCTGTTTGTTTGTCTGCATCTCAAACACATCTATAACCATTTATAACCATTACTTGTTTTAAGAGTTTTAACGAATCCAGGCAAGTCTATCAGAAATATGATCATAATTTTATAGTCTCTTATTATGATTATACAAATAATATAGTTGACATGCTATTTCTGTCTTCGACTTTGAAAATCGTCATTAAGCATTGAATATGAAATAGGGAAAACAAAAGATGTAATTGTGTTTCCGTTCCAATTTTCAAAGACTTTAGATTACTGGGGTCCCAGTAAACGTCTCTTAGGGGACCTGACTTTCTTGCAACAACTTCGCGAGTATGACAAGGACAACATTGCGGAAGGAGTGATGGACAAAATCAACAGAGAATATGTGAAGCTTCCAGAGTTCGATCCTGTAGCGGTGGCCAAGGCTTCCAGTGCTGCAGAGGGGCTTTGCAAGTGGGTGCGAGCCATGGCAGCCTACGATCACATCAATGGAGTAAGACATTTGTTAATTCTATTCTTATGTCCTAGGTGGGAATTTTTTAGCACTTTCTTTTTTAGTATTATGAGGTAAGTTGATAGAAAAAAATAGATGAAAAACTTAGCATTTGTATTTGTGTACTAAATAGAGAATGAAAGGCCTATGTCAATAAGCAAAGAAAAAACCATTAGTATAAGGAAATGGTTAGTTTTTTGGGTAAGAAACCACACCATATACAAGTTTAAAGTACCAAAGTTTTTCAGATGGTCATTGTTTATGATAGATAATACTCTACTATTGAAACCAGTAAGAAAGGGAATAGGTGGCAATAACTAATACTCAAATGATTTCTCATGGATTCTCTCAGTGGTCAAGGAATTATTTCATCATAAATAATTCCCTTTATTGCTAACGGTCCAATTCTGTGAATTCTTACATATTTTCATTCTCTCTTTTAAACTTCTTTAAGGAAATAACAAAGGAAAAAGAAATTGCTATCCATATTTTGACCTGTATCGTGCCATTTTGCAGTTATGATTTCTTTATTAATGCAAAAATCTGCTGGTCTTAATTGTGAAATGTGCGATTTAAGTTTTAACTCACACAAATCTGAATTTTAATGTCTGTCTTAGGCATTATTGCTATTGGTGTGTAAGTAAATGCACACCTCAGCAAGATGGAAAAGTGGTTATTTCCCCTCTTCAAGGTATATCAAAATTATATTGAGGATGCTCTCAAGCATGTATTAAAAAGATTTATTTTCATGCACCTCTCCTGATGTTCATATTGCTGTGTCTTAGAATCTGACTCTACGGCGATGTTACCCCCAAGGTGGAAATGACCAGGTCTTCCCTTTATGAGACCACACCACCTGGCCACCAAGATGGCATCTAGTGACCAATGGTAAATCATGGGGAGACTAGGCCTGATCTACTGTAATCAGTCTCCAGTCTGTTACATTGCTGTCTCTCAAACAGAAGTTGTTTTTTCCCGTATTAGTGGCTTCAGGAGTTTCTAAAAAGTTTTTTTTTTTTTTAACCATAAATAATCTGTTTTTATGAGTATTTGAACATAAAGTAGCATATCCTTAGTTGAACGCTGGTTTTCGAGGTAAAGTAGCAGGGGAATGAAGTACATTAAAGCAGTTTACAGAGGCACTAATTATCAATCACTTGTTAGCTATTTGAATACAACTTTAACAGTGGTTATTTAGATTCGCCTCCTCAATGAATTGGGTGCTTTTGCAGTTAAATTTACTATTGATTGTGTTGTCTTCTAGAATTTCTTTTTATGTTGGTTAGAGTAGTGCATACATCCATGTGAATGTATTTGTTTTCATATTTGAAGGAAGTTTGTTCACTTATATTTCCTTTTTTCAGTTCTCCTCAGCCAAGGTAGTAAGTTGGTAGTAGGTTGGCCAGGGCACCAGCCACCCGTTGAGATACTACCGATAGGGAGTTATGGGGTCTTTTGACTGGCCAGACAGTACTACATTGGATCCTTCTCTCTGGTTACGGCTCATTTTCCCTTTGCCTACACATACACACACCAAATAGTCTGGCCCATTCTTTCCATATTCTTTTCTGTCCTCATACACCTGAAAACACTGATATTACCAAACAATTCTTCTTACTGCACTGTAATAGTTCAGTGGCTACTTTCCTCTTTGTAAGGGTAGAAGAGACTCTTACGCTGTGGTAAGCAGGTCTTCTAGGAGAAGGACACTCCAAAATCAAACCATTGTGCTTTAATCTTGGGTAGTGCCATAGCCTCTGTACCATGGTTTTTCACTGTCTTGGGTTAGAGTTCCCTTGATTGAGCGTACACTCGGGCACACCACTTTATCTTATTTCTCTTCCTCTTGTTCTGTTAAAGTTTTCTATAGTTTATATAGGAGATATTTGTTTTAAAATTGCTCTTCCTAAAATATTTTATTTTTCTTCGTTTCCTTTCCTCACTGCATTATTTTCCCTGTTGGAGCCCCTGGGCATATAGCATCCTGCTTTTCCAACTAGTGTTGTAGTTTAGCAAGTAATAAGGATAATGAATAGTTGACCACTTTAAGCATCATACTTAAATTACCCATTAGTTTAAATTTCATGTATGCCATTACTAAGTTTTGCATTCCCTTTGCTTCAGGGGAAATCCAGAAAAGACTGTAAATAAATATTTTATTTGTGTATCCTTTGCTAGTTTCTTTTTCCGGCTCGCACCTTTGAACCTCTTGTGGGTGTTTGAGATACCGGATCTGATAGTACGGCAATAGGCATTCCATTATCAACATCCTGTTATGTATATAATGATGTGAATTTTTTATGGTTTTGGTAGAATAGTGTGGTTTTTTGGTTCAAGCATGTTTCATTTAACAGTGAACCCAGTTCAATGTAGTGTACCACACGTGTATCACACATGCTTGTACACTGTAATTGTATATCTGTTTTTTTTATTACTATTAATGTCGCTCCCCCCTTGCACTGATAATTTTTTAACCCTGCATTTTCATGAAACATTGTGTTTGAATTTTTGTGCTTGGAATGGCTAGTATATAAACTCATGATCCATTGAAATAAAGTTAGTTGTATTCACCTCGCCTCTCAGTTATCACCTAACTGGCGCCTCCGCAGATTGATGATTACCTTAGTGTCCAGCTCCCTCCCGCCTTTCCCCTCACTGCTCTGTCTTACTTTTTGATGATGCCACCCTCCGATACTGACTCCACTATCACCGCCACACCGTGAAACTACCGCCCTTTGCTAGTACAGAGGCATTTGCCTGGAGTCAGAGCACCGAATCCCAATTTCGCATTAAGGGTGTGACTCACTCAAGAGCCAAAGCAGACTATGTTCTCGTAGCAATCCCTGAGGATACTTTCCCGGAACTATCAGATTGGCTTTGTGACCTAGGGAATACCCCAATAGCGTACGATGCCTTCAAAACATACCTCCAGGAGCAGTACCAACATTGGCTGCAGTTATTCTACTACCACTCCAAATTCAGGGCTGCTGCGAATAAATGTGCGAATAGTTGTCAGTGGCCCAAAAACATATAAGTAGGTCATCGCTTGCGGCAGTGGCCTCCCCTGTCACCAATCTTTTCTTTTTACATGATGCAGGTATGGGTGTGCGATTTTCGGTAGACACGGGTGCTTGCTGTTTTCTTCTGCCAAGGCCACTCTCCAGGACACGAGGTAGTCTGTCTAAGTTTAATGACGTTCACCTGGTATCTGACAATGGGTCTTCAATACCCATGTCCAATTATGAAACCCTCACATTCTTGTTTGGAAGCGACAAATGTAACTGGAAATTTCTCGTTGCTGACGTCACATTGCCAATCCTTGGTGCAAATTTCCTCTCACATTTTCACCTCCTGGTCGATGTTGCTCACCGACGGTTAGTCAACGTGGACTCGTACTCCTCGACACCTCTCCAACCGCTGACTCCGACCTTGTTTTCCACATCAGCACACCTTTTGATGCCTACGCCCACTTCCTTGCGTCGTACCTGGAAGTTTTCCATCCAGAACTTCATCAAATTCCTACGATTCCCACCAAACACTGTATTTATCACCATATCAAGACGACGGGGCCCCTAATATTCGCCAGATTCAGTCCTCTGCACTGGATCCTTTGGTAGATGCTGAACTAATGTTCACCAAAATGAAGAAATGGATCTTTACCAAAATGCCTCAAGCCCCTGGTTGTCATCCTTACCCATCATCATGAAGAAAGCTGTTTTTCTACGTCCGTTTGGGGATTACAGGCACCTGGACATGCAGGTAGAACCGGAAAACTACCCCCTCCCAAACATCACCGACGTGACCTCCTACTTGCACAAAGCGAAGGTTTTCTCCATGCTCGACCTCCTGAAGGGGTATTATCAGGTGCCCATGAACCTAGAAGATATCCCCAAAACCGCCATCACCACCCTCATCGGTACATACACCTTCAATTACACTTTTTTTTGGACTTTGTAATGCTGAGGCCACTTATCAACGCCTCATGGATGGCATCCTAGGGGACCTCCCCTTATGTGTATGTTACGTGGACGACACAGTTGTGTTCTCTTCCTCCAAAGAGGAACACCTCCGTTCCCTATGCATCGTGCTCGACTGCCTATAACTGAACGGCCTTGTAGTGTAGCCCCCGAGAGAGAAGGCTTCTTCACTTGGACATTTAATTCCTAATATGTATAAAATGTAGGTTGGAAAAATTGCCCCGTTAGTTTACCCAGGTCATTTCAGATTAGAGGATATGGTGATGTTAGATGTACTTTTTCAATTTAAAGCTATTGAAAATAGATACAGATATTGGTGAATTTCAAGTGACTATTTGACAACATACTAAAGGATTTTTATAGAATTTGAAAAAAAAAATCTTAAAGTAATTGAAAACTGTTGAACAATAGTGTTGTTTGGTGAATCACTGCTTGATTTCGTGCAGCTTTCCACCCTGGTGGAACTGTAGTACAATGCTGTTCATGTGTTGTGTACCTAAATGTAAGGTAAATTAAAACAAGGAACCAGAAGGTAATATTTTCAAGTTTCCTGAATATGAAGGAAAAAATAAATGGCCCATGAACATAAAAAACGATGATTGTCAACTAACCGCAAATCACCCGGTATTTTTGTAATATATTGAGCAGTTTTCTCTCTCTCTCTCTCTCTCTCTCTCTCTCTTACATACACACATACACACACACACACACGCACACACACACACACACACATATATATATATATATATATATATATATATATATATATATATATATATATATATGATAAATTTTGCATATTTTTACGTGTTTTTTCTTATTCAAATAAGCCATATATATTTTTGATATATTAATGTCTGGATTCTCTTAACGACCTCGGGATCAGAGCCCCAGGCGAAATCACACAAAGACAAGAGCTTGGCTCCGGCCGGGAATCGAACCCTGGTCGGCAAGCTTATATAAACAGTGACTAACCCACTTGGTCACGAAGAAAGATAAAAGTCAATGACAATTCTACTATACTTATACCTGTCGAATTCAGGTATTTTGTACTTAGAATTGAAATCAACCCATCTTCACCATCGTAGCTAATTGGTAGTTTGTTACTTGGCATTCAATTAATGATAAATTTTGCACATTTTTACGTGTTTTTCATATTCAAATAAGCCATATATATTTTTGATATATTAATGTCTGGATTCTCTTAACGACCTCGGGATCAGAGCCCCAGGCGAAATCACACAAAGACAAGAGCTTGGCTCCGGCCGGGAATCGAACCCTGGTCGGCAAGCTTATATAGACAGTGACTAACCCACTTGGCCACGAAGAAAGATAAAAGTCAATGACAATTCTACTATACTTATACCTGTCGAATTCAGGTATTTTGTACTTAGAATTGAAATCAACCCATCTTCACCATCGTAGCTAATTGGTAGTTTGTTACTTGGTATTCAATTAACGATAAATTTTGCACATTTTTACGTGTTTTTCATATTCAAATAAGCCATATATATTTTTGATATATTAATGTCTGGATTCTCTTAACGACCTCGGGATCAGAGCCCCAGGCGAAATCACACAAAGACAAGAGCTTGGCTCCGGCCGGGAATCGAACCCTGGTCGGCAAGCTTATATAGACAGTGACTAACCCACTTGGCCACGAAGAAAGATAAAAGTCAATGACAATTCTACTATACTTATACCTGTCGAATTCAGGTATTTTGTACTTAGAATTGAAATCAACCCATCTTCACCATCGTAGCTAATTGGTAGTTTGTTACTTGGCATTCAATTAATGATAAATTTTGCACATTTTTACGTGTTTTTCATATTCAAATAAGCCATATATATTTTTGATATATTAATGTCTGGATTCTCTTAACGACCTCGGGATCAGAGCCCCAGGTGAAATCACACAAAGACAAGAGCTTGGCTCCGGCCGGGAATCGAACCCTGGTCGGCAAGCTTATATAGACAGTGACTAACCCACTTGGCCACGAAGAAAGATAAAAGTCAATGACAATTCTACTATACTTATACCTGTCGAATTCAGGTATTTTGTACTTAGAATTGAAATCAACCCATCTTCACCATCGTAGCTAATTGGTAGTTTGTTACTTGGCATTCAATTAATGATAAATTTTGCACATTTTTACGTGTTTTTCATATTCAAATAAGCCATATATATTTTTGATATATTAATGTCTGGATTCTCTTAACGACCTCGGGATCAGAGCCCCAGGCGAAATCACACAAAGACAAGAGCTTGGCTCCGGCCGGGAATCGAACCCTGGTCGGCAAGCTTATATAGACAGTGACTAACCCACTTGGCCACGAAGAAAGATAAAAGTCAATGACAATTCTACTATACTTATACCTGTCGAATTCAGGTAATTTGTACTTAGAATTGAAATCAACCCATCTTCACCATCGTAGCTAATTGGTAGTTTGTTACTTGGCATTCAATTAATGATAAATTTTGCACATTTTTACGTGTTTTTCATATTCAAATAAGCCATATATATTTTTGATATATTAATGTCTGGATTCTCTTAACGACCTCGGGATCAGAGCCCCAGGCGAAATCACACAAAGACAAGAGCTTGGCTCCGGCCGGGAATCGAACCCTGGTCGGCAAGCTTATATAGACAGTGACTAACCCACTTGGCCACGAAGAAAGATAAAAGTCAATGACAATTCTACTATACTTATACCTGTCGAATTCAGGTATTTTGTACTTAGAATTGAAATCAACCCATCTTCACCATCGTAGCTAATTGGTAGTTTGTTACTTGGCATTCAATTAATGATAAATATTGCACATTTTTACGTGTTTTTCATATTCAAATAAGCCATATATATATTTTTGATATATTAATGTCTGGATTCTCTTAACGACCTCGGGATCAGAGCCCCAGGCGAAATCACACAAAGACAAGAGCTTGGCTCCGGGAATCGAATTGTCATTGACTTTTATCTTTCTTCGTGGCCAAGTGGGTTAGTCACTGTCTATATAAGCTTGCCGACCAGGGTTCGATTCCCGGCCGGAGCCAAGCTCTTGTCTTTGTGTGATTTCGCCTGGGGCTCTGATCCCGAGGTCATTAAGAGAATCCAGACATTAATATATCAAAAATATATATGGCTTATTTGAATATGAAAAACACGTAAAAATGTGCAAAATTTATCATTAATTGAATGCCAAGTAACAAACTACCAATTAGCTACGATGGTGAAGATGGGTTGATTTCAATTCTAAGTACAAAATACCTGAATTCGACAGGTATAAGTATAGTAGAATTGTCATTGACTTTTATCTTTCTTCGTGGCCAAGTGGGTTAGTCACTGTCTATATAAGCTTGCCGACCAGGGTTCGATTCCCGGCCGGAGCCAAGCTCTTGTCTTTGTGTGATTTCGCCTGGGGCTCTGATCCCGAGGTCGTTAAGAGAATCCAGACATTAATATATCAAAAATATATATGGCTTATTTGAATATGAAAAACACGTAAAAATGTGCAAAATTTATCATTAATTGAATGCCAAGTAACAAACTACCAATTAGCTACGATGGTGAAGATGGGTTGATTTCAATTCTAAGTACAAAATACCTGAATTCGACAGGTATAAGTATAGTAGAATTGTCATTGACTTTTATCTTTCTTCGTGGCCAAGTGGGTTAGTCACTGTCTATATAAGCTTGCCGACCAGGGTTCGATTCCCGGCCGGAGCCAAGCTCTTGTCTTTGTGTGATTTCGCCTGGGGCTCTGATCCCGAGGTCGTTAAGAGAATCCAGACATTAATATATCAAAAATATATATGGCTTATTTGAATATGAAAAACACGTAAAAATGTGCAAAATTTATCATTAATTGAATGCCAAGTAACAAACTACCAATTAGCTACGATGGTGAAGATGGGTTGATTTCAATTCTCAGTACAAAATACCTGAATTCGACAGGTATAAGTATAGTAGAATTGTCATTGACTTTTATCTTTCTTCGTGGCCAAGTGGGTTAGTCACTGTCTATATAAGCTTGCCGACCAGGGTTCGATTCCCGGCCGGAGCCAAGCTCTTGTCTTTGTGTGATTTCGCCTGGGGCTCTGATCCCGAGGTCGTTAAGAGAATCCAGACATTAATATATCAAAAATATATATGGCTTATATATATATATATATATATATATATATATATATATATATATATATATATATATATATATATATAGATGTGTGTTTGTCCAAGGACATTACGAGTCATGTGATTTCAGTTTTATTAAAAATGTATGTACTTGAATTGCCAAATGATGTAACTATACAAAGACAATGAATGTCAGTCTATTGGTAGGGGCTTTAATCTTTATTACAAAATGTTTTTATTATGATCGATGGGAAATTGATAAAGCCCTCCAGATTTCGAGTTTTATTTTTTACAGTTTTTGAAATATAAAATTTTCTCCTTCGGTAAAGTAGACAAATAAAAAGATGGTGTCAGAAATTTGGAAAAACAGATTTAAAGTAATCTGTGTCATTACAGATACTATTACGATAAAGGGAAATACAATGTCATATTTTGTAACCCCACCACAGCTGTCTATAGTTTACCCACATTCAGCTGCAAATTGCAGACCCTCTGTTTTTCATGTTTGACACAGTACACATACTGAAGTGTGTAAGAAATAACTGGTTGGGTCTTAAGGATTATCGGAAAACAATGGTATTTTCATTTAGCAAGATTTGCAACGAACCAAGAGTACTCTTTGTTCCCTGGAAGTCATTAGAATATTTGTATTTAGTAGAGTCAGATTTACTGTTAAAACAATATTATAAGTTAACAGTTGAAGCATTACGGCCATCCACATTTGAAAAACAAAATTTATATTTCGTTCTTAAAATTTTTAATGAATATGTTATTCAAGTAATGAGAAACAATTGTCTAATTGTGATGGTATACACATTTTATAGAGATTATTTTTTGGATTTAGTGGTCAATGGTTCATGAAAAGTTAATGTCCAAAGGGATAAGAATTTGTAATGAAATAATCTACCCCACCTATGTGTGATGAAAATTATATGAAATATAATTTCTTGTTAAATTTTATTAATTGATTAGATACTTGGGAGAAATTTTTTGAGGAAAATGGAAAAGATATACATTCAATGCCTTAAAGCAAACAACACATGCTATTGCCGAAATGGCCACATATTGTATAAGGAAGAACTTAGTTTGATATATATTCATCCTGGAAAATTTCAGTCTGATCATTTGGAATCCAGGTTTGGGGAATGTTGTCAGTTTGGTGGTGGGAATTATAACTTATCAGTCTGGCACATGTTTGAATGAGAAAAGAAAATTAGAAATAAATCAGTAATGAACATGACCTTACCATTTCAGGGGAAAATATCACGCATAAAAAAATTTGTGATGAATTGGGAGAACATGAATGATATTGAAAGAGACTTATCTTTTGTTATTGTTACTAAAGTAACAAAACATGATATTGAAGGCTATAGTGGTGTTTATCCTGTTACAAATTACTTAGCAGGTTATTGTTGCTACACCGTAAACTAGAAAATGAAATGCAAATCATGCTTAGAGATCTCAAAAAGAGATGGACGTACCAATGAAGTGGAAGAACAGAATTCGATTTTCGATTACATCAAAAGGGTCAGCAGAGAATTGTTGCTTTTTTCTCATTAATAGTGGCTTTAAAGAATATACAGAATATATATATATATATATATATATATATATATATATATATATATATATATATGTATATATATATATATATATATATATGTATGTAAATATATATATATATATATATATATATATATATATATATATATATATATATGTATATATATATATATATATATATATATATATATATATATATATATATATACATATAATGCATATAATACACCTACAGGTATCGAACACTTCACTACCGACTTAAAACGTAGCCAGTGTCTAATAATCAAGTCAGCCTACTGTACAACTGTACAATATGTAAGCTAAGGTTGAAGAGGCCTTCTATTCTTGGTGGCCAGGCTTGTAGTTGGGTACGACAGGTGTATCTTTGGCGCCAAGGAAGTACCGTTCTTAGTGCACTGCATTATTCCTGAAGGAGTCTACTCCCTCCCTGAAAAGGCAGCAGACCTTCAGAATACCCCCACGCCCTCAACTGTCAAAGCACTGTAAGAATTCTTGCGCATGATCAGCTATTACCACCGTTTCCTGCCAGCCATTTCGGCAACTCTTGCCCTCCTCTACACATCCCTCAAGGGCAAGCCAAAAGACCTGAAGTGGTGTCTCATTCAATTTTGCAATGCAAAGAATTCCCTATCAAATACTGCTGCTATCACTTTTCCTGTGCCGTAAGCACATCTCCTTCACTCCACCGATGCCAGAGATGTCGCTGTTTGGGCAGTACTCGAGCAGGTGGTCAATGGCTTGTCCCGCTCATTCGCCTTCTTCAATAGAGAACCGTCCAAGGCGGAATCTGGCTGCTCTACTTGCAGCCGTGAATTTCTAGCAGTGCACTTGGCTGTCCGCCACTTTCGCCACTTCCTGGAAGGTATGCCCTTCGTCATTCTCACTCGACAGTCTGACGCCTGGTCCACATGTTAACCGCATGTCTGCCATGGCTGAATACAATTGCACCCTTCAACACGTCCCAAGAAAATGAATCCCATTGCTGATGCCCTGTCAAGAAACACATTGCCTGCTATTTACCTGGGATTGGATTACAACGTCTTGACAGAAGCCCAACAAAAGGATCCAGAGTACCCTGGGTCTTCCTGGGACTAAGGACCACTCCTAAGGACACCCTGGAAGTCTCAGCAGCTGAAATGGTGTATGTTGATATATTGGTCATCCATGCCAAATTTTTTCCATCAACAACCTTCTCCGACAATCTCCAGTACCCATGTGATGTTGTGGTAAAATTTACTTCATGGCACCAGACTTTCAAGCCCCAGCAAAGCAACTCATTCCGACAGACTTACACAAGGCATCACATGTTTCTCTGCGCAATGACACCATTAAGCCACCAGTGACGCTCCCCTACACGGGCCATTTAATCATGATCCGTTGAACAATGAAGGCATCCATATATCAGGGAATGATAATAACAACAGTGCCTTATTTATTTTTGCATCAGGAAAGAGGATTCAGTCTTTTCTTTATTTAGAAAAAATCAAGAGGATGAAGTTAGCGTCAGTTTTAATGGGGGTGAAACTAATAGGGTCCATTACTTCTTTAAAGAAGTTATTGTAATGAATCACCTGAAGATGAGAGTTTTGGAATTGGAACAGGATATTAGATCTAGATACAATTTCTATTCAAGCAATAGAGAACTAACTTCAATTACTGAGCTGGTAGCCCGATTCTTGTTAGTTATCCTAGGAAGTTTCCTTTGTTTATAAATGCTTTACAGGAAGGATGGGGTGCAACTCTAGATTTTCTCCATCTGTTAGGGAAGTGAACAATGAAAAAATCTATTCATATCAGTTGCTTGGAACTTCTAGCGATGTTCAAGTGCCTTCAGGCTCAGGGGTTGCTGGTAATAGTTATTGGATATGGTATTGGTTACCAAAATGGAATGGCCCCTTCATACATACCTGGAATAATATCCATTCATTAGTGTTGGTCTACATCTCATCCGATGTCTCCGATTCTTCTTGTTAGGGTTTAATGATACGTTGGTATTCTTAAAATACATTTAATGTGTTAAAGGCTTACATTGCTGCTTAGCTCTATGACTTGTCAAAACAACTTGTGACTCTCGAATGAAGATACGTAAACAAAACTCGTACACATACATACAAAAAACAAAAATGAGCATTGCTCTCAAAGAGATCGAATCCGACTGCAATACAAAAGTAAGAAGAATCACATCCTAACTTTAGGACAATTGATTAATGACTAAATCCTTCATAACATACGCTACTACACTTATGAACAATGCTAAAACATGTTCTAACAATGCAATACTGTGCAACATTACTCTTAATACCCGTAGTGCATATAGTATTACAGTACAAAATATATAACAATAGTAAGGTATGTGGCAGTGTTTTTAGGAATTTTGACTGCATCAGCTTATACCAGGAAAAGGAGGAACCCAGTAAAAATATCTATACCATATAGCAGAAGTGTTATTGACATGGAGAAATTTGAGAGGAATAGTCCTTCTCTTTTAGTTATCTCAGATACAGTACTGGTTGAATTTAGATCTGTACGCTTTTCCATCACTTACCCTTACTGATCTGTGATAAACAAGTTCAGGGTGTGTATGAACTGCAGGATACCTCTGGTGGCTTCCATTTGGCCTAAAAAAATGCGGTTTCCAGATCTTTGGCCTCTGTTGTCGGAGGGTGTCGATATTATCATACAAAACCAATCTCAGACAACTGCTTTCGAGGGTGGTACATCAAAACTCATCCATATTACATTTAACTGTATTTTACAGAACAAAGGATTTTTGAAGTCCTTTAGATTGTCAGCCTTAGGTTCCAAAAGCCAGTTTACTAATAACATGTATGAAAGGCAATTGAATGTTTATTTTTTTTTTTATGCAGATCAAATAATGTGTCAGTAGCTAGGACTACTTTGGATAACATTATTAAATTTTCGCATTCCCTTTTTTATGAAACTAAACTTCCATTTCAACAATTCAAGGTTATAGATCTAAGCTTGATGCTATAATAAAAAATCAAGGATTGTTTTTTTATATTATTTTCAGGTATTATAGTGAATGAATTTAGGGCTTTTAATGCTTAGAAAAACTCTGGAAGTTAGAGGAATTCATTTTAATTTAGATGTATTGTAATATTTCGGTATCTAAATGGTTCACGTTTTGAATCATTGGAAGACCTTTCTGTTAAGACCTTTCCTGTTAGTGTTAGCATCAGCAAAATACATTAGTGAACTACAAGCCCTTTCTCATGATGTAAATTTTGGAGAATATGTAATGATCAAAACTGTTTTGCTTACATTCAGAGCTAGGTATGATTTTAAGACAAAAGGTTTGCCAAAATTCTTTCAAGTTCCCTCTTTAGAAAAGGAGAATAGTGTTACTTCAGAGAATAGGTTTCCCTGTTGATATGTTTGTTATCAATAAGATTACTGCCATTACACATACCTGGAATAATATCAGTGAATTAGTGTTGTAATTGACAATCCCAGCATCTTCGCCGAATCTTCTCTATGGGATTCAATATGTTTGTATTATTAGAATACATTTATTCCTCTATAGTTACATTACTGCTACAGCTCTCAATGGCTTGTGAATCGTGAGTGAGAAGTGTTGCCAGATGAGGTAGTCTAAAAATCTCCAAAACTCATGATGAAAAATCCCCAAAACAACCCGAAAATATCCATTTCCACAAATATATTTTCTTCTGATCCTGTAGGCCTTACTAATATAGAAATTACTCACTGTACTTCATAATAAAGTGCAAGCAAACTAATTGCAACAATACTCACCTTTATTTCTTCTTCATAGAAGGAATTTATTTTTCTAGGAATCCAAATGACATCAAGAAATGCGTTTATTTGAATGCTATACAATTATTAATTATTCTAATCTACTATTCATACTACTACAGTATATCCCAGGGGTATATTTTATAAAATGATGATGAAAATAGCAAAAGTGTTGTTCATAGGGAAAACTAGTGACTAGAATAATTCACCATATGGAAATGTTTTCATGAATCCTGTAGTAAATCAAGGTTTAATTGTTCTTCATGAAATCAAAATGGTTCATTCACTGATTATATGAAATATACTTTGTATCGATGCATTACAAAATGGAAAAAACTATTCTAAGTTGCTCTCATCTAAAATGAAAATAGATTTACTTAATGGTCACACTGAATATGGAGTGCAAGACAAATTATATATATACAGAACGTCTCTTCACCCCAGTGTCATATATATATTATTATTACGGCTAACGAATTACGTAAATTCCCGAGCTCCAAAACTCTCCTGTTTTATTTTACACAAGTCTGATACATACTAGAAATACCACCGAGATCTGAGAAAATTACGCAACTCCCAGACGGTAATATATATGAACACCGAATATCCAAAGGTCTCTACATAACTCAGAAAACAAAACTGGATGATTACTTTACGTAAACTATTCTCAAACCAACCGCATAATTCGGTTCCTAGTCAGGGGATTTGAGCAAAGTACTGATAAAAAAATATTAGTGATCGAAATAATACACACTTTACAAAAATAAATATATTCCATGGAAAGTTACAACAATTCAAAAGAATTAACACCAAAAATAATTCACTCAAAATTTAAATCAGAACTAGACCTGAGTCTAAGACAAAAAGAAAGACACTCTAAAGAAATTATACAGTCATTTGTTTCACTAGAAATTAAATTATGAAAAAATATTCAATTTTAACAATTAATGAAAAAGTTGACACTTTAACACTATAGAGAATAAATCACATTTACGCTTACTTATATTTAACTGATACTCTTACGTCCTATGGCTCACATAAGATTACCAAACGGTTAAGCAAAATAAATACGCTTCACTGTTTAACCTAAATCTCGCAGGGCCAGTTACAAAAACTTTATGATATTAAATGTACTTACAATAACACAATACACTTCTAACTAATCACCCAATAATATCACCAACGTTTGAACAACACTATACATGATATACGTTGGATAGAAATCCCTTTTCACGTTTGAGAGGACACACCATGCACACTTTAGAGGAGAGAGGGCAGGCGGACGTTGGCTCTTTCAAAGGGATAGACATGGTCTCTTCTGCTTCCTTTGCATTGCTAGGTCCTATTAGTATTGACTTAATACGTCTAGTAATTGAAGAAGGGGTACTGAAGTTGCTTGTGAGGCAACTCTCTCTGCTGACTTCGCCCACCTTCCTCTCGTAACATTAAAAAAAAGAATAAACTTGATCTAGGATTTTCATGCCTTTTCTAACCTCATGCTCATACTTCGTGTGTTATACAGCATACCTACAAGGAATACATAAGACTTTGTAACTAAACCACGTAAAATAAAAAGTTAATTGATTAAAATAACGTAAGTTTACATATAGGAAACTGAATGAAAATATAATTAAATGAATGACCAAAGTCTTATTTAATTTACATACAGTACTTAATCTTATCACTTTACGAGCTGGCTATACATCTCTAAAATACACAAATAAAGTAAATTAATAAAATACTCTATTTTCATGAAGACCAGCTTTGTAAGAATGATTATATATATATATATATATATATATATATATTATATATAAACATATATATATATATATATATATATATATATATATATATATATATATATATATATATATATATATATAGACACACACACACACACTCGTACATGCAATGACACACACGGGTATGTGATATGGACAGTTTATCAAACATTGGAGGAAATCTACACGCCAGTGAAACCTGGACGAAATCTTAATAAAAGGAAATTACTATATGTCTAAAAACAAGCGCAACTCTCGACTAACTCTGCCTCTGCTGAGGTATTGGACGGAAGTTGTAGAAATAACTCTGAAATAGTATTACGTGTATTGAACATGTTTTATATTTGTAAAAAAATTTTCTTACGCAAATCCTGTTATGCAAACTAGCGTGTAGAAATATTTTGTAGTGTACTGTGAAATTTATAAGGATATTTTGTCCTTTGCATGGATCTATATAGTTTTTTTTTTTTCTTTTTTTTTTTTTAACAGGATTTTCTATTTTCTAGCTAAAAATCCCGAAATATGTACAGAATATCCCCATATACCCAATCGGACACCCCAAATCCCCAAATCTAGGGATAAATTCCCATAGCCTATCTGGTAACACTGTATTACTGTCGTTACTGTTAGTGTCCCGCCTCATCAGAACATCGTAAACAAAACTCTTGTATAGAATATACGAAAATAATAAATGAGCGTCATTGTTAAAAGACTGGATCCTACTGTAATACAATAGTAAGAATAATCACATCCTATCTCTAAGGCAATTAACAAATGATTAGATCCTTCATAACATACGCTACTGCACTTATAAATAACTTTCAAATATGTTCTATCAATTCAAAACTGTGCAACATTGCTTTCAATACACGTAGCGCCTATGGTATTACGGTACAAATACACAACACCTTTGTTGTAAGAGTTGTTAAGTATTATGTTGATAAGACTGCAGATGTTACGGGTAATATTCCTAATTTGTCTTGTCGGGTTAGAATGTCAAATTGTCCTGTTCAAAAATACTGTAATATTTTTGTTAAAAGTTTGGTTACAAAGGATGCAAGTCTGATGACAAATTTTAAAGGTTCATGATAATTGAATGCAACTACCGTTCTTAATTGATGCAGGAATCTATGACAGACAAAATCAGAATTTGCTGAGAATTATCATAAAGAATCTTAAATTCCTTATCAAGATTTCTGGGCTCTAGTTGCTTTGGTGATGTAGTCTAACAGAAGTTGTGTTTTTGGGTAATTATGTAAACTTAATAAGATCTAGGTTTAATTCTTGTTCATTTGGAACACGTA
The DNA here is from genome assembly GCF_036898095.1 of Palaemon carinicauda. Lineage (NCBI taxonomy): Eukaryota > Metazoa > Arthropoda > Malacostraca > Decapoda > Palaemonidae > Palaemon > Palaemon carinicauda. Next base: position 3,867,196 of record NC_090738.1, on the reverse strand, counting down.
GTACTGGGTAAAGTGATTAGGTAGAGGGTTTGTATTTGGAAACACAAATAGAAAAAAAAAGTTATAACAAAAAACTTTGATTGAAGCCACTTTTAACTGTGGTGAGTGTAGATGCATCTTATAATAAGTAACACAGTTTTCACACAGTTTACTAAAACCTATTAGTATCATTAGTTATCACTTGCATGTGTAAATGTATTCATTCACTGTAATTGGTGATGAAATTTTTACTAAAAGCATGGTATAAGATCGTATTTACAGTATTTTATTTATTCTAATTTATAAGGATACAGTAAGTATATAAACATTAACAATAACAACATCTTTGCATAACCAATAGGCTGACGCTAGCCTTTACACAGATGGTTTTGTAATTTAACAGTCGTCTTATAATACAGACATAAGTTCACTAAAATTTATCCCAATTTCTTTTCTTGTCTAATCTAAAGGGTACAAGATAAGTTTACTATTTTAGAAATTTTAAATTTTATAATTCTTCCCTTCTCTGGCCCACCACCTTTAGAGTGCTTGAGTCAGCAATATGAATATCAGGGGAGGTTTATTGAAATAAATGGAGTTTTATCAATGAGAATTGGTATAATTATATTTACCTAATATAAATGTAAATGCTTACCCTCCTTCCCACTGGCTAGTGATGCCAAGAGTATAGGAGATTAGTTTCGACTTTGAGTACTGTAAGATGTGTTAAGATGAGGTCGTTTGTAGCGCCTAAGCGACGCCCACATAAGTGCATCATTGTCCACGTCACGGGCTATCTATATTTCCTTCCGCTGTGTATTAGTTGCAATGAAAATACGAAACCACGCTGACTATCATTTCCTGATCCTGCCTGGCTTAAAATCTAACATGGCGCAGTGAATGAAAATAAAAAGAGGACCTACAGTAATAACCGTGGCACAGCATGGCACCACCGCCGAGACGACCCTTGTTTGCATCCCCTAGCGGCAGGATTGCAAGGACAGGAACCTCTGGAACGGGCGTCAGGATATCGCCGACTCCCATGCTGCAGGCTCACCATGTGTTACAAACCCAGCAACAAGCCATCCAGAATCTTCAGGCCGAGATAACAGCGTTGTCACTCCAGGGTACTAATGTCCCCTAACCAAGGATCTCTTCGTCAGCAATTTTGGAAAAGTGCGAGGCTGAGGTGTCTCCTGCAGCCTTCAGGTCTTGGAAACGGTCAATGGAGTGTTGGTTGCAATTATGCAAGTTGAAGCCTAACGACGCAGTTCATCATATAAGGCTGCATTGTGTTCCAATGTTGCAACGTGTCCTCGATTCTAGGTATACTGGCGCCCAGTGGAGTGCCCTGTCTACTGAAGGGGCATTCAATGCAGTTAAGCAAATGGTAATGAAAGCTTATAACCAAGCGGTGCAGTGGCTCGAGTTTTTTTATTTGGCCCAAGAGCCTAGTGAGTCTTTCAATGATTATTTTATTAAGTGTACACAAAAGGCTACTGATTGTGCATTGACATGTCCTAATTGCAATCATGATTTATCTGAATATATGCTTTTGCGTAAGCTCATGGAAGGCCTAAGTGATAAAGTGCTCAAAAGGCAAGTGTTTCAATCATGCAATAATATCCGTGTGTCACGACCCTTATCGGGTCGTGGTTCAAGTTCTTATTGCACGAATAGGGAGGACAGTGATGGAACAAATATCCTTCGTAAAACTGGTCAGTGGTAACGAAAACACTGGGGAAAACTTAACAATATTTATTAACAACAATTTTTTTTGAAAAGCTAACCTTGTGACTACAGTTTGGTAGCTCATTTACCCGCTGCGTATATGATATTATCATAAATAAGAATCACTTTTTGTCTATGCAATGTTTATTTTCACTTGGAAGGCATCACATGACAATTATAATATCTGCAATGAAAGATAGCACGATGAGAAATAGGATGGCATTTGCATCGGCAGTCAAAATAAATTCAATATGAAATTACACTGACTCCTAATAGCAAATATGAGTCAGTTAATAAATTCACAATATACACAGCTAGCTAATGAACCATTTGCTGCTAGCATATAATAGATGATAAAGTTTAGCTAAAGTCTATAGAGAATAATACTGTACCATATACGCAGAGGGTAAATGAGCTACCAAACTGAAACACCATTTGTTTACATTCTCACAATGAGCGCCAATGTATAGATGATGCAATGCACATAAATGAAATAGGATCCTATAATGCACATAAATGAAATAGGATCATATAATAATTATAACATGTACAACAGATATGAATAGACAATCCTCTACTTAACACTAAAAAAATAACAATTAATGATTAACAAATACTCCCCAATAGGAAACAAAACACTCTCAATGAGAGAGAGTTTAAATAATTAACCCTGGATAGGTACGGTGGGTCGTTCGCGACCCCGAGCGTCAAAAAAAAACAGGTTTTTCTCACGTGACTCACCCCCGTGACTGAATTTGTGGGTGATCGACCTGCAGGAGGTGTCTCCCCTACACGCTCTAGTAGTGTCCAGATGTGCATTGCTGTAGCTGTACTCCTTCCCCGATTTCTGAGACGCGTCGGGGTCGAGCGCGACCGAGTTTACCCTTCTAAGGTAGTTTGCATAATTATCAAAGTTATTACGTATTATGAAATTGTCGTAGAATGGTGCAACTTGTATAGGTTATCAGTTGTGGAAAGTCTTGGTGGATTGTTTGGCTACCATGTGCATGATTTTTTTTTAGTTAAAATGTCGTTCATCACCACGAGGACCATTTTACCGCGAGTGCCCCTTTTTCATTTTTTTCATTATTTTGCCAAGTCATTTTTCCGTAAGATATTGCCAAATAGTGTCGTAAAACTTTTGCTTGTTTAGTGTTGGAAAGTGTGTCTAGATGATCTGGCTACCCATGCATGACTTTGTTTTTGTCAGATACGACGTAGTTATTGGTATATTGGGTATTTAACTGCGGTTACCAATTTCTGTTTTTTTTTCAATATTTGTAAAAATTACTACGTAGTAAGGAATTGCCGTATATTATTCATTTTTTTTTTCATGTTTATGTGTTAGAAAGTGTGCCTTGATGGTTGGGCTAACACGTGCATGTCTTTTTTTTATCTGAGATGCCGTATATTAGAATGTCGGGCATTTTACCGCGAGTGCCCCTTTTTCATTTTTTTGCCAAGTCATTTTTCCGTAAGATATTGCGAAATAGTGTCGTAAAACTTTTGCTTTTTTAGTGTTGGAAAGTGTGTCTAGATGATCTGGCTACCCATGCGTGATTTTGTTTTTGTCAGATACGACGTAGTTATTGGTATATTGGGTATTTAACTGTGGTTGCCAATTTCTGTTTTTTTTTCAATATTTGTAAAAATTTACTACGTAGTAAGGAATTGCCGTATATTATTGATTTTTTTTTCATGTTTATGTGTTAGAAAGTGTGCCTTGATGGTTGGGCTAACACGTGCATGTCTTTTTTTTTTATCTGAGATGCCGTATATTAGAATGTTGGGCATTTTTCTGCGAGTGCCCCTTTTTATTTGTTTTGCATTTTTTTGCTTAGTCATGTTACCGTAAGGAATTGGCAAGTAGTGTCGCAAACCTTATATTTTTATAGTGTTGGAAAGTGTTTCTAGATGATCTGGCTACCCATGCCTATTTTTTTTTAGCCAGATATGGCGTATATATAAGTATGTGTTCGATTTTCCTGTGATTGCCATTTTTTCGTTTTCTCCCATTTCTTTCAAAATTACTACGTACTAAGGAACTATCACAGAGTAATGATTCATTTTTATGTTTATTTGTCGGAAAATGTGCCTTGATGGTTTGCCTAGCACGTGGCTGAAATTTTTTTTTTCTGAAATGCCGTATATTAGAATGGCCATTTTTCCACGAGTGCCCCTTTTTATTTGGTTTGCATTTTTTGGCTTAGTCATGTTACCGTAAGGAATTGGCAAGTAGTGTCGCAAAACTTATAATTTTATAGTGTTGGAAAGTGTTTCTAGATGATCTGGCTACCCATGCCTATCTTTTTTTTTTAGCCAGATATGGCGTATATATAGGTATGTGTTCGATTTTCCTGTGATTGCCATTTTTTCGTTTTTTCCCATTTCTTTCAAAATTACTACGTACTAAGGAACTATCACAGAGTAATGATTCATTTAGATGTTTATTTGTCGGAAAATGTGCCTTGATGGTTTGCCTAGCACGTGGCTGAATTTTTTTTTTCTGAAATGCCGTATATTAGAATGTTAGCCATTTTTCCGCGAGTGCCCCTTTTTACTTGTTTTGCATTTTTTTGCTTAGTCATGTTACCGTAAGGAATTGGCAAGTAGTGTCGCAAAACTTATATTTTTATAGTGTTGGAAAGTGTTTCTAGATGATCTGGCTACCCATGCCTATCTTTTTTTTAGCCAGATATGGCGTATATATAGGTATGTTTTTGATTTTCCGGTAATTGCCATTTTTTCGTTTTTTCCCAATTCTTTCAAAATTACTACGTACTAAGGAACTATCACAGAGTAATGATTCCTCTAGATGTTTATTTGTCGGAAAATTTTGTTTACTTTTTTTTTGATTGAATATCATCAAATTTTTTTAGCTAAAATATTATATTGTTTTACATTTTTTTTTCGATTTTATTTCCCTTCAAAAAAAATTTTTTGGGTCAGAATTTTAATTTTATAGTCGTAAAATAATCAACAATTATCCAGCAACCCACCATACAATTTTTATGCATATCCAATAATAATTAGATTAGTAAATAACACCTTGAAATTGACATACCCTTCCTACATTTCAAGTGGCAGATTAGGGAGTCTGAGTCAGTGTGGTTGGCGGCCATTTTGTGGACATATCCGAAGCGTAAGCTGCCCTATCTATATATATTCTTGTTCCCTATAGAATTTGTGATATTTTGGTATATTTTTACCTGCATAAATATCATATTATATATTAAATATATGTATTTTTTTACGAAATTTCTAAGTACTCAAAAAATTACCTTTAGATATGGCCCCTGATATAAATGTAATTTACAAAATAATGAAGATTTTTTTACATATTTCTATTTTAGGATAACATATGTTTATTCCCTAAAAAAATTAGCCACTTCCTATTTCATTTGGGTACCCAAAAAAATTCATGAAATTTGGACAAATTTTTTTGGCCAAAAAAAGTTACCCTTTTTTTCTCATTTCAGATCTTCACCTCCATGGGTCTGACTTCATCCAAAATACATCAAGATGTGTCCTAAACATTCAAGAATCAATTCCTAAAAGGATTTGTGTATATATGTATAAACTTTTTTTTTATGAATTTTTATGTCAGGTCATTTTTTTTTCTACTTAATTTTTTAAAATATTTGTAATAAATAGTTTTTCTGCAGATGAATAGTATTTATCTTTACAGTTGTTTTAAGCATTCATTGAAGTTTTTTTTGGCAAAAGAAAAAAGGAGGTTACTGCAAAAACTGATTTTTCAAGAATTTTTTTTGGCGTCGGGGTCGTTCGCGTCCGAGTATACCCTTAAAGGGGTGTCCGAGGAGCGTACCTATCCAGGGTTAAACATCCTAATGGGAAAACAACACACTCTCAACGAGAGAGTCGAATAATTAAACATCCCAATGGGGAAACAACACACTCGCAACGAGAAAGAGTCAAATGAAAAAAAACTTAAAAACTGAAAAAAAACACTAAATGCATAAATTTGCTCACACTCTTTGAGGCTGGAGAAGAACAATACGCACAGCTTCAAATAAGGTAGCGACTCCAAAGGCACACTACTACTGTAGGGAGTACAGCTCCGCAGGACTTCTCACCAAAGGTAGGGAAATATAGCCCCAATCCAAAAAAAAAAAGAATGAAGGATCCTACCTGGCTACTGTCTCCCTACGTATCACCACGAGCTTCAAGGCTCCCGCAACTGGTCATGACGAGGATGCATCGACGGGGGTGTCTCTCCATAGTCCTCCTCAAAGCCGGGATTTAATGCGCCAGCTCTGCAAACTGCCAAAGAGAACACGCAGGAACTGCAAAACACCGCAGGTGGCAGAAATGCACCTGCAAAAAGCCGTCAACAATGAGTGGCGCAATCCTCAAAAGGCTCAATTTAGCCAGCAGCTCCAGTAGGTCCTGGAAACCTTGGGTCTCGACTGTCACTTTAGGGAACGAGCTCCTCACTGGTAAACACCGGTGTCTGTTTCCATCCAAGGACTCGGAAAGCGCAGAAAAGAAAAAAAGCCTTAAACTAGACACATATCAATTATAAAAATGAGCGGGGAGGAGGTTAAACCAACATTTCAACAGAAAAACTTTAAATTTACAAATACTGCTTTATAAATTAGAATTTTTAGGCTCGGCCATGTCATCCTGATGGAAGGTTCCTTTAGGTAGTTTTCTAAGGGATATTTGCTACAGTGATACTCCCAGAGAAATAAACTGAAGGTCTCCAGGAATCTAACTCCTGGAGCAAGTATCCAGTTAAGGATATCGCAAGGGATCAGGGACGTATTTTTTAGATACGACATATAGCAATCTTTACCCCGAATAGATTTAACTCTTTGATGTAAGGGGGAAGAGTGGCGAAAGAAAGGGGGTGCCGTTCTTGGTACCCAGTGGACCTCCTATCTGTACTACTACCGGCCGCCATTCCTTTACTTGTAGCGTATAAGCTAGGTGTTCATCCTCTGGAAAGTTGAGTATTAATTCTTTCCTGTGTATAATTTTAAGCTCCACACAGTTAAATTCCAATAATTTAAGTGTATTTGGTTGAGCGTTGCCATGACTGGAGGCGGCCATTTTACGACCGCTGTCGCCGATTATCATTGCATTTTATTTAGTCAGTAGGGCGGAATTTCCCAGTATTCAGCTATAATATTAGCTAGTTAGGCAAATTATATAAGTGAAGATTGTGCATACAGAAATATTATTATACCTCTTCCGATTATATAACTTTACTTTTCATATACGGCGGGAGCCCCGGCGGTACCAACCATGGCCGTGGTTCCTACCAGAGCTAGGCTAGCCTCGCTCATGTATACGTTAGTGAAGTAATTTCCCACGTTTAGCCTCACCCTATCGTTACTTATTAATTCGGATGGGGACTTGCATCCTCTAGAATTTATGGATAAGGTTCGATATACATTCTCTTTTAGAGAAAAGAGGCTAAACCCTTCCTCCCTCCAAGAGTACCGCCAGCATTACAGGCGGCAACCACTGTCTTTCTACATCACCGTCGAGTAGAAATCCGGCTGTGAGCTAGATACTAATTAAACACCGCCTTTCTTCATTGCCATCGAGTAGAACTCCGGTTTTGGGTTAGATAGTAATTAACTCAGAGTCCCCTTGTCTTGCCGCCGACAATGTCGCCACCAAAGGAATCGTGTTTCCTCTGCCGCCGACGACGTCTTCGGCACAGGAAGCCAGGCTTCCCCAGTCCACTGTCGAAGGTAGGTGGCATACCTGCCGCCACCTGTCTTCCCAGTGAACTATAAGACCCTTTCCCTTCCCCCTTCTGTCCTTTATTGTCGGCATAGCCGTCACAACATTCTTTCACCTGTATTCTGACAGTCATCCCGGCTTGCCATGTTGTCTGCGTTGCCGGCCGGGACCCTACCGGCGGCAGTTAGTTCAGCTGCCTCAGCCACCTTCCCCCTTATGTCCTTCCTTCACCGGAAGTGAATGTCATGGGGGGAAGATTGAGCCGGCCCAGACAGCTGCCGGTGGGAAACCCAACATACTTTTGAGAAGTCTTCAGCCCTCTCTTGGTCTGCCATCCACAATTATTGCCGTTGGCGGTACAGCTGGCGGCAGGCCTTTTGTGGATGGATGGAAGCTAGAATCAGATGGATTCATATCCCTTCTATTAGAACTCTCATTCTGGCAAGGAGATAGTAGGGGGCCTGATAGTCCTCCTACACTTCCAATTGTTGTGCTAAACCATAATAATAGGAAACTCTCCTTCCCTAATACTTTCTCTCTCTCTATTAGTTAGTGCTGCCAGGTACTAGCCTAACCCCGGTAGTGCACCGGCTGAACTACAGTATACAAAAAATACAGTAGTATATTTATTTTCTAACATACTCTGTGTTTCCTATCACAGTCTATTGTTGGGACCGCAATATCATGTTGAGGTTGAGTTATCCTTCAACACCCAGATGATTTCTTTGATCATTGGGACCCTAATAAATCACCGATCATTATTAATATACTACAGGTGGATTCAGTTAGTATAAACACTTACTAACCCTAATTCTAAGTACTAGAGTTTCTTCCACCCTGCATTCTCCCTAACAGGGAGCCTAAATATTATTATTGATGGAGGTCTCAGCAATTGCCTGGGAGAGGAAACACAGATATGTGTCTTTCCTATTTCCTTTCCAGCTTACTAACCTAAGCTAACATTTATAATAGTGATTACTATTGTTAATTAAATGTATGCCTTTATATCAATGATATAGTCACCGTATAGACTAGGGACACAGCAAGGGAAACCCTTCATAAGTGGGTAAGAGGGTTCCAGAAGAACTCTCCGGGACCTTACCTACCTAATGAGTCCCTAAGGTGCCTTCTGTTTCCCAAGGCTCTAGCAAACGCGGTAGTACCCCAGGAACAGGTCCAGCCTCCTCTCATACAGCTGAAGATTGATGCAGACATCCACAAGGCACTAGAAGGGATGGAAAGCCACCAAGAACGGATTTCAGAAGTGTCCACCGACACAGAACAGGACCTACTGCAAGAAGGCCTTGAAGAAGACGTGGATCAACCACGGACGGAGGAAGAAGGATCCGTTTCGACAGTAACTGAGTACCCTCAGTCATAGCCAGAGCAGCCACGGAGAATGGGAACCTTCTCCAAAAGTGGGCCATGACATCAAAAAGGAAATCTTCCTCAGACGGAGGTACCCAGCCTAAGAACAAAAAGGTAAGGAGACTACGTAAGCCTGCGCAACTTCCGGCCGTGACCATGGCCACAGTGCTTCAACTGGTAGCACAGCCTCAAACCACCTTCCAGATGATCCCTCAACATCTGGTGGCCCAGTTGCCAGCATTTAATCCTGGCTTTGAGAGGCAATCGACCACCTTTCGTCCTTACAAAGGAAAAGGCCTCACGGGGCAGAGGAGGACGTGGTCATGGAAACAAGTCCTCAAGAACCTGCAGGCAATGAGGGGTTCCAGGTAGGGGGCAGATTATTCCACTTTTGGGATCGCTGGACCTTCGATCCCTGGGCCCACAGCCTAATCACGAATGGACACGGGTGGAGATGGAACAGAACTCCACCCCGTTTTCCAGAATTCTTCCAACATTCCACCCCCTTGTTAGAAGAATATACCTCAGAACTCTTGAACAAGAAGGTAATAAGGAAAGCGAAGTCCATCAAATTCCAGGGAAGGCTGTTTTGTGTTCCCAAGAAAGACTCAGACAAACTCAGAGTCATTCTAGACTAGTTTCCACTAAACAAGTTCATCGAGAACAACAAGTTCAGAATGCTTACTTTGGAACACATAAGGACCCTTCTACCCAAAGGGGCGTATACAGTCTCAATAGACCTGGCAGATGCTTACTGGCATCTACCAGTCAGCAGCCCCTTCTCCTCCTACCTAGGATTCAAACTACAGAAGAAGAAATTTGTCTTCAGAGCAATGCCCTTCGGACTGAACACAGCCCCAAGGATATTCACGAAACTAGCAGACACAATCGTCCAGCAGCTACGCTCCGAAGGAGTTCAAGTAGTAGCATATCTAGACAATTGGCTGGTGTGGGCAGCATCCAAGACTACTTGTCTGCAAGCAGCCAAAAAAGTGATCCAGTTCCTAGAACACCTGGGCTTCAAGATCAATCTTAAGAAGTCTCACCTTTCTCCAGCTCAAAAGTTCCAATGGTTAGGAATCTAATGGAACTTAAAGTCACACTACCTCTCCATTCCATCCAAGAAGAGGAGAGAGATAGCGGGAGCTGTCAAGAGACTAATCTGTCACAAGAGGATTTTAAGACGCCAACAAGAAAGAGTATTGGGCTCTCTCCAGTTTGCAGCAGTGACAGACCCAGTGCTAAAAGCACGTCTAAAGGATGCGTAAGGAGTCTGGAGAAGATACGCATCAAACGCTCGAAGAGATCATCGAAGGTTGACCGTAACCCGATTGCGCACGCTGTTAAGGCCGTGGTCAACAGCCAACCTGCAGCCATCACAACCATCGGTAGTGATACACACGGACCCCTCCTTAGAAGGATGGGGAGGCCATTCTCACAAGAGAAAAGGGCAAGGGAATTGGCCGCACCAGTTCCAAAACTTTCACATCAACATCTTGGAAGCTATGGCAGTTTTCCTGACGTTAAAAAAACTATCCCCTCGCAGGGCAATCCACATCAGATTGGTCCTGGACAACAAAGTGATAGGAAAATTTCTAAATCGGCAAGGCTCGAGATCACCTCACACCAACCATGTGATATTAGCCATCTTCTACCCGGCAAGGAAGAAGGGATGGCACTTATCAGCAGTTCACCTACAAGGGTTCCAGAACGTGACACTGGATGCTCTATCCAGGCGAAAGCTGATAGAGACAGAATGGTCCCTAGACGCAGATTCATTCTCCTTCATCTCGGAAAAAGTCCCGGAACTGCAGATCGACCTCTTCGTAACGAGCGACAACAATAAGCTGCAGCCGACTGTTGCAGTCACTGACTGGAGTAAGGAGGGCGTGGGCTTCGTCTTCCTCCAACAATATTGCAGTTGTACATCCGTTGAAACCCCCTTCTGTTGTAAAGATGGTTGGAGAATAGTGCTTTGTGGCAGTCGTTTCCTCACCCCCGCCAAGTCTGGATATACAGCTGTGGAGGGGGAAGCCCTTGCAGTGGCCTGGTGCTTAAAAAAGGCACGGTTATTCTTATTGGGCTGCCTGAACTTAACCATTCTCACGGACCACCACCCTTTAGTCAAGTTACTAGGCAATAGAAGTCTCGGTGATATTTCCAACCCTAGACTGTTTAGATTAAAGGAGAAAACATTATTGTATAATTTCAACGTTAAATACCTACCAGGCAAGAGAAATGCTGCTGACTTGCTCTCGCAATTTCCTAGCCTGACGGCTCCAGATAGACAGGATGCGAGCTTCAACGAAGAATTAACGATTGCTATGGTGTCAGTAATCACAGAAAACCTACAGAAGTAGTGCACCATAGACGAGAAAACTGTTGAAGGGGCAGCCCTGGACAACTCAGCATATCTGCTACTAGTCACTCAAGTGATTGCTTGTGACTGGAGCCCGAAGAAATCTCAAGAAATTGCATGTTTGAGGCCCTTCAACGGCATCAGAGAACGTCTCCCTATATCTGGCAACCTGGTCACATACTGCTTCAACGATAACTGCATCTGCCTTGTCATTCCCGAAGTGCTCCGCTATCAGATAAACGCCAACCTCCATGCTGGACATCTAGGCCTAGATACAATATTGAGAAAAGCGAGACATTCAGTCGATGTCCCGGGCATCGAGGGTGACCTCCAGCATCATCGTTCACGATGTACATCGTGCGACGCCCACGCACCATCACTGCCTGCCGAAGTCATGAAAATGACCCCTGCCCCAGAGTATCTATTCCAACAGACTGTCATGGACCTGTTTCAGCTGAAGGACACATGTATGTGGTATATTGTGACAGGCTTACAGGCTGGCTAGAAATAGCCCACTTCTCCTATGGCACCTCTTCTGCAAAGGTCATGATAAAACTTAGGCATTACTTCACTCAATGGGGAGCATCTGAACAATTGTCTACCGACAGCGGTACCAACCTGGTGAGTGAAGAGATGATGACCTTCTACAGGAGATGGAGAGTTGACATACGCCTATCATTGACCCACTACCTGCAGTCAAATGGGAGAGCCGAGGCCACAGTTAAGTCCACAAAAAGGATAATTAGAACAAGTATCAGCGGGACTGAAAGCCTCACTAACGACAAGGTATCATTGGCCATGCTACAATACCTGAACACGTCCTCAAGGGGTATAAATAAATCTCCGGCACAATTGGCAACTGGGAGACAGCTACGGGATGGTGTACCGACTGCAAAACTCAACTATATGTTAGACCAACACTGGAGAAAATCCATTAGAAAAAGAGAACTTCAGGTGGCAGAGAAAAATGAGAAGATATTGAAAGCGGCAGCGACAGGAGGCTAATGCCCTTACAGCCAGGCACGCACATTAGGGTTCAGAACCAGATGACCAAGGCTTGGGACGACCTCATAGACAGTACATCATAAGACTACAGTAGATGGTAGTGGGCATCCTTCGATAAGGAACAGAAGACCCCTCAAGGTCACTAAACTGTCCGTCAACGAGACAAGAGGAGCCACTCCTACCGACGACGATGTGGTTCATGAGCGTAAGTTTCCTCCATCAGTGCCAGAGGTACGGCCTCCAAGGAAGAGAGAGGCCCCTGTTTGGATGAACGATTATGTATAATTATCTTTGCCTTGATTCTGCATTTATAAAATGAAAGCAACTTCTGTTTTATTTTACTGCACTTAGACGTGCATTGATTTCATATTTGCAAAATTATATTATGTATGAGGTTTTAGGTTGGTGTTGCATTCACGACTCAATTTCAGTTCACATCTTGCAATGGTGATGTAATTATTGTTTCGCTTGAGGTTATGTTAATGCTGTTGATGTTGCTCTCTCTCTCTCTCTCTCTCTCTCTCTCTCTCTCTCTCTCTCTCTCTCTACCATTGATTATTACGATTAAGATTTACCTTACATGTCTGTTGTTTTTCTTTAAGAGTGTATAGCATTTCGTTTGTCATATCTGCTTTTGATAATGTCATTTATAAGTTTTGAAAATATTACCCTCGTAATATTTTGAGAGGGAGATGTAAGATGTGTTGAGGCCGTTTGTAGCGCCTAAGCACCGCCCACATAAGTGACGTCATTGTCCACGTCACGGGCTATCTGTATTTCCTTCCGCTGTGCCGCCTGTGTAGTGTGTATCAGTTCAGTTGCAATGAAGATATGAAATCACGCTAACTATCATTTCCTGATCCTGCCTAGCTTAAGATCTAGAAAGTACCAAGCCAAGGTTATTGCCATTAACTGTTAGATTGTCTTAATAGGCTACTCTTACAGAGGTCTAAGACTTTTGAAAGGGGGAAAGAAATTTTTTTTTATTTTTGTAGTTAAATGTCGCCATAAGCCAAGCATCAAGAGAAAATCAATATGAACGTCGGGTGAGTATAAAAATAAAAACTTTTATTATTAAAACTTAGTTTTTCAACATTGTATATCCACAAGGTTACTTTAGCAAACAATTTTACTTTATTATGATAATGCGAGCATATTCTACGCTCTCACTTTGTTGTTTTGATTAGAAATTACCCCAACTCGGTTGGATTTTTTCCTTCTATATATACCCTATCTATATATAGATGGAGAGAGATTGGTTTAAAAATGGGTTTTTGCAGATAGTGGCCCCCAAAAGAGCTCGATTGGCAATGGCCGAAGAGCAACTTGCCTCGAGAATGGCTGAAGTAGAAGCCAAGAGAGGAGAACTAAGGGAACTGGAGGATAAACTGGAGAACCTCCAGCGGCGGTTTTCCATTTCGTGCCGAGAGAAGGAAAAACTGGAAAACGAACAAAAGCTGTGTAGTCTCAAACTGGATAGAGCCAAGAAACTTATAAGTGAGAGAGAAATTTTTTTTTTTTTTTTTTTTTTTTGTAATTCTGTATCATGATCAGAAATATATTCTTCTTTTGGATGTATTATGAAGAAATCAAGTTCTTGTTATTTTATTTATTTTTTATTTGTTTTTGTCTGTTCTGAGAAGTTTTGATTAATCTACTCATAGGTGGACTTGGTGGGGAGAAGGAACGATGGGAGGCAGCTGCCCAAACTGCCTCTGAGGATCTCCTACGGCTGCCGGGAGATACCTTAATGGCCGGAGCATCCTTGGCTTACCTGGCTCCATATCAGCCCGAAATCAGGTAAACTTTGAATATCAGAAAATTTTGGGAAGTCTGGTTTAGAAATAAGTGTAATTCACATAAAAGAAAGGAAGAATTTTCTCCATTACATTTTTAAATGCAATAGTACCTTGGTTTACAAATTTACCCCATTAGAGAAGTAAGCTCTTAACCTAAAATGTTATTAAATTTAAAAGATTTTGCTCATAAGAAATGAAGTATATTCACTCGATGCGTTCCACATTTCCATAAATACATACATACACACATATTGAAAGGTTTTGCAATGGTAATTACAGTAAAATTTATATCCCAGTATCAGAGATAAATACAAATTAATAATTCACAATAAAATATAGAAGTATTTATAAATTAACTTGTCCATTACCTTTGATGAGAATCGTGGCATGCGTCAGGGAGACGAGGGGAGACTAGGAGGAGGGGTGTTACTGCTTGCAGGGAGAATCTCCCTCCATGAGAAATTTATCGGGAGTTCTCTAACTGTCGCCTATCATTTAATTTAAGCTCTCTAGATACTTGGTTGTTTTTAATACTCTTACTTTCAGTTTTGGCAAGGAACATAATCTATACTCTCTCAAACTTTCCAAGAATGCTATGGTTGCGCCAGGTAAAAGATACAGTTTTGTTAGCCTAGGATAAGTAAGACCCTATAAATGCTACCCGCAGAGGCAATCTTTGGGAAGGTATGCTTAAGATCCTGGTAGTCGAGGGAAAGGTTTGCCTCTTAAATGCATCTTTTTAATTCATTTCCATTCCTGATTCTAATTACTCCTTCCTATATATGTATTATTTACATATTTTTTCTTTTATCAGCCTTCGTATCAATGGTTAAAGTAAATACTGCAGTATAAGATACAGGCATTATATCTAGCCTCTTTTAATACACTTCTTATCCTTTTAAAGAAAAGTTGTTTATTTTTCATCAATTATCAAATTTCTTCAAAGTTTATATACATACACACATAAAACCTTGATATATCATTTATTTTATAAAGTATCAAGTTCATTAATCAGTAAACTATGCTTATAATGCACACACACACACACACACACACCCATACACACACATACCAGTTGGATAGCTGCACTTTATCCAACTTCAATGACTGATTTCAGGTCGGGCTGAAGTAATCGCCCCAATTAAAGGAAAAATATCACTAGGAAAAATGCAAATTGCTTTATTTTTTATATTTAGCAGCAATACCACTGCTTTTTCAATATTATTATTATTATTATTATTATTATTATTATTATTATTATTCTTTTTTTTTTTTTTTTTTTTTTTTTTTTTTGATAAGCGTACCTCCTACCTGCTTCTCATCAATCCAGATAAATAGATATCTTTCAATGTTAAGATTATGTTGCCATTTATTTGTCAGTGATAGAACATGTTTGGTACAGTTTAATGCTTCAATGTACTCTTTATCGTTCAGAACTGTAACTGTACCAGTTGTAGATGTTGCTGTATGAATGTAGTTTTTGCAGTTCGGCCGTACGCTCATTCGTCTTCCTATTGTCCTTCCTACCCTCTTTTTAATCACTTTTGGGGCCATTGTCACGATACTGTTAACTTTAGCCTATAATTCAGCACAAAATGTCTTCATGATGAACAAGAGCGATCACAACTTGACAATGAGCATATGATCGCAACCGGATAAAGAAAAATTGCAAGGATGCGCAATTGTCTACCGCAATTAATAAGTTACAGTAATACCTCAGTATATGAGCATACAAATTCAAATCCGTTTACAAGCTCTGTATTGGTCTGTGAGGAAAAAAATTCCCTCCGTATGCTTATTTATGATAACCAAGTATTAACAAGATTAGCACACACACCCATCCCCACCCAAATACACTAGTGTTCTCAGGGGTTTCCTTGGCATTTTTTTTTTTTGGGGGGGGGGGGGGGTGTGCGTGCTAATCTTGTTAATACTTGGTTATCATAAATAAGCATACGGAGGGAATTTTTTTCCTCACAGACCAATACAGACCTTGTAAACGGATTTGAATTTGTATGCTCATATACTGAGGTATTACTGTAACTTATTAATTGCGCGTTGAATTTATATTTCCGAGAAGAACATTTAGGAAAAACTTTGAGTAATCCTGATGTATTTTGAATATTTGTTTTGTTACATGCCCACATTAATCATCAAAGGGACAGACTGCGAGATGAATGGTGCAGTGCCATGAAAGAATCTGAGCTTGAAGTGACGGAACCTTTTAGTCTAGTGTCTTCCTTGACACCTGCTCTTCACATACGTGCTTGGGGACTGGAAGGTCTACCTACTGATGGCTTCTCCTTGCAAAATGCGACGATCATTAAACATACTGTCAAGTTAGTACAAATGTTTCATGTTTTTCATTAGAAGTATATTGTAACAACAACTGAATAATCTTAGGGATTGCTTTTGTCATTCATGTAGAGATCTTACTCGGAATAAAATATATGTGGTTTCTCGTTTCTATAACTATGAAATACATGTACAGTTATTCTTCAAAAATCTTGCTTTTATAATTATTATAGTCCTCAGGCTTTGGCAAATATGTTTGAATCGGTAATTATGCACATCTATAACACTCACCTAATACATAAATTTTTTATCTTTATTTTTTTTTTCTGTAGCAATATGCTATGCAATCTACCAAAAGACACTCATCTACAAATTTGAAGTACCTTTAACTAAAGTTTTGTGAGATTGATAACTTTGATTCCAGATGGCCCCTTTTAGTTGACCCTGATGAACTTGGAACTAGATGGATCCAGCAACATGAAGCTGCTAATGGACTGGAAGTAGTCAGAGAACAGGATATGAATGTGCCTTCACCTAAAGACCCAGCCTTGACCGTGCTGGAAGCTTCCATCTTCCACTGTGTCCCCAATGCAATACCGCTGCTTTTACTGGATCTGTCAGCTGATCCTCCATCTATCCTACAAAATATCATTTCTCGAACAACTGTCGAAGAAGGTAAAATCACAAAGTTTGTCTGAAAGGTCGTTAAGCATCCTCATTTAATGGAATGGCACATTAGATAGGTAAATAGAAGGGGAAGACCTGTAGGTTGGCCCAAGTACAAGTGTATTCATAAAAAAAATGAGACAGGTAACAAACCTAGATCCCTGTAAGATAGTAGTGCCCCCAGTGTTTAGTTGTATTTTACTGTGCTGGAAGATCTTTGTAGTGCCTCTTTGGCTCCTAGCCACATCCATTTTTTAGCTCTCTACATGATCTCCATTCCTACTTTTTTTCTTTTATCTAGTTGTCCAGTCTTTTGTAACTTTAATACTTCATAGTGTAGCCGCAGTGTTTATACCCTTAACTTTGCTCCATACCATTGTCAGGCCAGATGCCAAAATCTCATAACTCCTATCTAAATCATAATTAATGGCTATAAATTCGAATATTACGTGAAAACTAAATTTAATTTTGATTATTACACAAAGTAAGTGAAATCACATAATGAAAAAAGGTTATGAAAATGAAGACAAAAATCATTCAGTGGTACTGATCAAGGAAACTAACTTGGTAGTTGTTCCTATGCAGATAACAAACCATCGTCCTTTTTGTAGGGAGTGTGTTTTAGCGTGAAAGCTGGACAGCTGTTGAATCATTTAATGAGCAGTTAAGCAATAGGTGGGAGCGAGGGTTAGGAGCCCCACCCCTTACCCTGTCCCCTAGAATACAGATGTACTGATGCACCCTCAAGCAAACATCTCATTTTCTTTTTATTTCATAAAGTAAATACTGGCTGTTGAATGATATTGTGAAACAAGACACTCTGCGTTGGGAGGGACTTTACATCCAGTGTTTTCCATTTAACCGGCTGTAAATCCAACCTCTCTCTATGCTCATGATGGGGGCATAATTGTTCTCAATCATCCCCTTGTGCTGAGTTTAGGTCGTGGCCTACTAGTGTTGGCAGATGTATGCTTTGAGGGGAATGAAGAAAGCTTTCCTTCTTCCTTCTGCTCAATGGGTGGATCTACTTTTGCTGCTTCTACACTTACTCCTGTGACACATTTCTCTGGTAATGAGTAGCAGGAGCAAGGAGCCATTGGACATATGTTGGCGGGTTTTCAAATTTTGGTGGCGTTTCATATTCCTCTTGTGTTTGTCACACCCCAACCAAGTTTGGTGGCTCTTCTCCATTTGTAATATCGCTGATGACGAGTGTGACCTAAGGCAGTTTTTTGGCTTTTTATTTCTTTCAGGTGGGATCCCCAGTGCAATTGTCTCCTAGGTGATGACAGTTGTGATGGGTGTGTTAGTGTGTTCCAGTGTCAGTGTTCTGTTGATGTTGTCAGTGGCTATCCCACCATAGGGTCCCCCGGAGCCAAAAGACATGTTCTGTGGTGTTGGATGTGGGTTGGGCGGTTCCCCGTGCATCTCACTGCTCCACGCATTTCTGCCCTCCCTTCCCTTGTGCTTCACCCTAACTTTTGTGATTGTGGGTCTGTAGCTCCCGCTTCCCTGCATGTATGAATTTTTTCCCCGTGACATTGTTCCTTAGTGCTGTCTTTCCTGATGAGGCAAATTAACCATAAAGAGTAACACTGCGTGAATGCACAAATAAGTGTTTTGATGTCTACAGTGGCTATCCTACCATAGGGTCCCCCAGAGCCGAAAGACATGTTCTGTGGTGTTGGATGTGGAGTAGGCAGTTCCCCGTGCATCTCACTGCTCCACGCACTTCTGCCCTCCCTTCCCTTGTGCTTCACCCTAACCTTTGTGATTGTGGGTCTGTAGCTCCCGCTTCCCTGCATGTATGACTTTTTACCCTGTGACATTGTTCCTTAGTGCTGTCTTTCCTGATGAGGCAAATTCACCATAAAGAGTAACACTGCGTGAATGCACAAATAAGTGTTTTGATGTCTACAGTAGCTATCTTACCATAGGGCAGCCAGAGCCGAAAGACATGTTCTGTGGTGTTGGATGTGGAGTAGGCAGTTCCCCGTGCATCTCACTGCTCCACGCACTTCTGCCCTCCCTTCCCTTGTGCTTCACCCTAACCTTTGTGATTGTGGGTCTGTGGCTCCCTCTTCCCTGTATGTGTGACTTCCTTCCCTGTGACATTGTTCCTTAGTACTGTCTTTCCTGATGAGGCAAATTCACCATAAAGAGTAACACTGTGTGAATGCACAAATAAGTGTTTTGAGTTGTCATTGGAATAATTTCATTATATATCTTTATCTTGTATATTAGCACCAGAATACTGAACTTTCATGTGGGAGTGGGTTATTGTCATACAAGCTAAACTAGAATAATAATTATAATGTATACCCCACAAGAGCCTTTGAGATGAACGTTAGGCAAAGATCTGACTCTCTAGATGGTCTTTCTGGTAACTGAGCTTTTGCGAGGTGAATTGGTGATCTTTTGATATCTTTTGTCATTAGTCATTCTGAAGGATGAAAGATGTCTCCTGTGCTTTTCCCTGAGTTCATGGCCAAAACAAAGCTGCCTTCTATTCCAGGTCCAAGTCCCTCTTCATCTCTTCACAGGTGGCGCCCAGATTCAGTGTTTTAAACCAGAGCTCCAAAGATTTTTCCAAATACTGGCAGGATAAAGAGAAAGATATCCAAGCTCACTATTTTTCTTTCTATCTTTGTGAGACCACTAACTGTGCCTATACCTCAACCAGCAAAATGGTTTGAGGTACAACTTGGGCAAGGGCTCATGAAGTTTTGGATATTGGGTGTTGTATTAGGAAAGAATTCTTTTATTGCAGATTAACTATACCTCCCAGTATCTGCGGGAGTATGTACACAGGTCCTGGGGTACTTACCCTTGTTCCTGTGGTGGCTGCTCAACAGGTTATGTAGCGAGCAATGCTCTCTCTCTCGAGACAAGATCTGCACAACATAAGCCTAGAATGATAGATAGAAGGCCTGGCCTTCCCTTCTTTCTTCTCTCTCTCGTGGGGGCACAGCAGTCGTGGCCATAGGCTGGACCAGTTTACAGATGCAGGTGATCATTATAACTGAGAAATCTTCCTTTTCATTGAAAATATAGTAAGATTTATCTCCCGTATCCTGCCAGACAAGAGGAAGGTTTGATTAAATGTATTCAGCCCCATTTTTTATATGTGTGTGCATTTAGACAGCTTATTCTCCTTTGACTGATTACCATATGCTGTACTCTTGGTGTGGGTTTAACCCAACACCTTTGTCATCGCCATGCTCAGACTGTTTGTAGTTTGATAGGAATCATCACCTTTGCTGCTCCTATACTAGATCAGGTGCTCTAACATTTCCAAGGAAAGTTAAACCAGTCATATTTTGGCTCATCAGGACTTTCACCTAAGGCTGACTTACTTATTATACGAGGATGGCTTGTATTCACATAGGGACAAATAAAAATATTTTCAAATATTTTGCATATTTCTTAACTATACAAACCCGAGTCCTTCCTCGTCATCTGTCAGTAGTTATAACCATCTCATCAGAGTTTTAAAGGGGTGTTACAGCTTCGATTCAGTCTTAAAGTACTCCTATTAAAGGACTCAGCTTTGTATACTTAGGAAAAATACAAATTATTTAAAAAGTTTTTGGTTATGGGCCATCCATTTCTGAAAACATGTAGGATGTATTCATTCTCTATTTATTTTGGCAAATTGGAAACAATCTGAAGAAATGTGTCATTGTACATGTTTTTTCTTTGAAAAGCAACAGTAATCATATAAAAAGAGACAATCTTCTGATTAACAATTTACATCAATGAAATAATCAGAGACAGAAAAGATATACTCGATCATTTCTGTTTCTTTATCCTGATCTGTTATTCTTTCTATGTAGCCATTTTCCTTTTCCTTTAAATAAGTTTCTTGCCTGTATGAAGGGTACTTTGATTTTTGTCCATGTTGACCTGTTTCATGGTTTTATTGCCCAATAGGTGGAGTTCGTGTTTATCGAGTTGGATCTTTCATGGTGCATTTCAAACCAGGCTTCCGTTTATATTTGGCCACTAGACAGCCCCGTCCACATTTATCACTTGAGACAGCAGCCAGCTTGACTGTGGTCAATTTTACCATCACTATCCATGGTCTTCACGACAACCTACGGCAAATTCTTGTCACTAAGGAGCGGTGAGTGAAAGCATATACAATGCACTCTCAAGTAAACAACACTAAAAAAATTAATATTGAGAAGGGAAAAACTGGTTGCTAATCAAATGAATTGTGTATTCTGTAATTCTGAGTATTAAGTGGTCTCAAATACAATTTATCAGCTGTTCCAAAAATTATTATATTTTGGAGTTCAAAGAGTTCTTGCATTTTTTTCTAGTCCTGAGTTGGAGGATGAACGTCAGAAGTTGGTTGCAACAACATCTTCTCACCAAAGAGCTTTACAAGACACCGAGGAACGAATTTTACAGACACTGTCTTCAGCACAAGGGGATATCTTAGAGTCTGAGGAGGCCATCTTCATTCTACAAGAAACTAAGGTTCACAGAAATAATTGCAATAAGTATCTGTTTATTATTCTGCCAATAAGTAAAAGTTCAAGTTGCATATTTCTTGAAGCAAAATAATGTGAATCGTCCTCTGTATTAGAATCTTGTGTTGATAATTATATGCTTTGTGTAAGAATGTTTTCTGATTGTTTCTATAAAGGTGCTATTAGTTGATTCCATAACCATCAACATTTAAAAAATAATAAGTTTGTAATTGCAAAAACCGACTGAAGTAGTGTACCCTGACGGCCTCTTTAAAAAAAATGTCTGAATTTGAAAGAAATAATTAGTGCTTCTGATATTGAATAAAAAAATTTGAATTCTGAGATGGCCAAAAATTACGATTTATAATATACCCCTTGAATATTTCTTAGCAAATGTCTGACGAGATCAAGCGTAAGCAGGAGCAGTGTGTAGAGATGGAGGAAGCTCTCCTTTTGTGTTGCCAACAATATGAGAAGGTATCAAGACCAGCAGCTAATCTCTACATGACACTCACAAGTTTGTCCACACTTTCTACCATGTACCAGTACTCACTGTCGTGGTACATTTCGCTTTATACTTCTGTTATTGCCAACACGTAAGTAATGACGCTAGGTATAGTTTTAACTGCTTTTCACTCTTTCTTTCAGGGCAGTACTCTAAAAAGTCATGAAAGACTAAAATGATTTTGATATCAAAGCTTTAAATGTAATGGAAAACAAAATAAATACTCTTTATGACACTTATTTGTCAAATATATAAGTAAATATAAAGTAAATGATACATAGGAAAGTCATGCAAAGTCATGAAACCAAATAATGTCAATTGAAGAAAGTAAAGTGAAAGAAAGAACATTGCAGTACACTGGTGTATGTAATCTATTTTGATTATAATTAGGCTATGTTTGTTACAGTTTTGTTAATATTCTAAGTAATCTTTGTTCCTACAAAAATACAAACCATCATCCTTTATATAGGAGAATGGTAACAGTAAAGCTGGAATATGGCAATTAAAATTTATAACAATGTATCAACAAACGACAGGTTATTAGATAGCAGCCGTTGGCGAGAACTGGAGTTTAAGCAAACTTGATTTAATTTTATTTTCTTTTTTGGTGTTTATGAATTGTGTGTTTTTCAAGGGGATTCCGGCAGAGGGGAGTGATCCTTCCTTCCTATGCTTTACTGAAGAAGGTTCGACCACAGTCAAGGACTTCATGAAACGAATGTACTGTATGTTGTGGGATCCCCTTGAATGTGTCCTTGCCTGACGTCTATGTGAGTGGAATTTGAGACCCGTTCAAGTTTTAATGATTGTCTTTCAAGGAAGAACAGTTTTCAGTGTTTCTTTCCCTTTGTAGTCATCTTTGATCCTGATACTTCCCCTTCTCCCCTCTCTAGTTAAGCTACATATTTCAATTACTACAAATTTCATATAATAGGCTTTTTTTCTTAGCGATACAAACCTGAGTCATTTATATGGGTTTACTTCTAGTTTCGTTTTCTACAGCCAGACGATTTAAAAGAAATGCTGTGATGATGTGTTCCTAGGCAACTGCTGTGCATGATGCGCTATGCTTGTATCAAGCTCTTACTCACGACACTTTTCTGGTCAAAGACTTAAGGGGCAGCTGAGGTGGAACCTTTGGTAAATGCAAAATACAAATTATATGAAATTTGTAGTTTATTCCAATATCGCATACAAACTTCTGAGTCATTCATATGGGGAATCTTCCATAGGTGGGAGGAAGTCTCGGTGAAGGTAGGAGGTCTGCCCTTCTCTCTCAAGATACAATTACTATAGTAAAAGTAAGAGATCAAAGTGAATTATTTGTGAACAGTGTAGCCGGCTCGTACAAGGTAGGGCCTTCATTTCCATTCTAGAGAGCTTTGCCCGGGTAAAGTGATATGAAGATCAAGTGTTTCATATTGTTGATATATTCAATATATCAACAAAAACACAAAACAAAAACGAATTCTTACATGCATTAGGGTGAGTTCAAGTAAGAGGTTCAAGTCCGATCAAAATCACCAATTGCCTTTATACTCATTACATACCATTATAATGTAGAGAATAACCAATGTCAGGGTTAAGAACAGTTGCTTGTTCCATAAGAGCTTAGAGTTAGATTATTTGTTGTGCAGCAACAATAGGGACTGTGGAAAAGGTGTCTAAGGACCTGTGTGTACAGTCTTTAAGATAGTGGTTCGTAAAAGTGGTATGCCATTAGAGAAGCTTCCCCTCAGGATTTATATGCTCTCATGATAGTTTCTCTCTACCAGAAAGAAATAGTTATTCTGGAAACTTTCTTTTTGTAGCGGCTAGTGCTCCCAAACAAATTGGAGATTTTAGGCCTAAGATATAGTGTTCTCGTCAAATATTTGCATACTGTTCATACAGGACATACTAACATGTCATCCGGGTCATCAGTTACCCCTTTGAGAAACAAGATTGTGAAAGAGTCAAATCTGAGATAATTATCAACCGGATTTTAGGTTTTGGCTGCAAATTCAGGAACAAAGGCAAAAGATAGTTCTCTCCACTCTCTGGAATGTGACATAAGATGAAATGGACCATGCAGTTTGTTTACTCTCTTGGTTAAAGCTAAGGCAAGGAGGACTGTCTTTAAGGTAAGGTCTCTGTCTAAGGATTTATACATAGGTTTGTGCGGGGCTGTTTTTAAAGCCCACATGACCTTAGTCACATCCCAGGAGCAGGGTTTTAGTTCTCGAGAAGGGCAAGGCTGCTCGAAACTTCTAATCAGGGCTGAGAGTTCCTAAGCCTTAGAGAGATCCTGTCCTTTCAGTTTGAATACTTGGCTCAAGGCCGAGCGGTAGCCTTTTACCACAGTGACTGAAAGGGCCTTCTTGCACCTCAGGAACACTAAAATTTCTGCAATCAGGGGAATAGTGGCATTGAATCGAGTAATATTCCCCCTGTGACACCAATCACAAAAGATTTTCCACTTTGCCTGGTAAACTGCTGTGGAAGACTTTCGGAGGTATCCGGAAAGCTGCTTCACAATTGGCTTTAAAATGCCTTTCTTTCAGTGGGGCGCTGGATAGTCTCTAGCTGTGATTTGATACGGAATGTACTATGTCCTGGAATTTTCTTATGTGAGTTTGGCGTAGCAGGTTTGACCATTCTGGAAATTTTCTTGGTACTTCCATGAGAAGTGCCAGTAGGTCTGAATACCACTCCGCTGCTGGCCACCTTGGGGCCACCATCGTTACTCTGACCCCTTTGGATATTCTGATTCTGTTCAATGTTCTGACGAATCTGACAGAACAGTGGAAAGGCGTAAAAGTCTAGATGGTCCCACTGGTGTTGAAATGCGTCTTCCATAACTGCAGCTTGGTCTGAAACTAGAGAGCAATGCACTGGGAGTTTGTGATTCAGGTGACAAACATGTCCAGAGACAAGGAACCCCACAAAGTCACACGTCTCTTCGCCATTAGAGGAAGGAAAGACCATTCTAAACCATCTGTAATCCCTCAATGGCTCAGCTGGTCTGCAATGACGTTTCTTTTCCTGCGGAGAGAGATGTCGACTGGGACTGTGTCCACTTGAGAATCTCTACTGCTAGTTTGCAGAGCAGGAGAGAGGCTGCACCTC
This sequence comes from Palaemon carinicauda, assembly GCF_036898095.1. Taxonomy (NCBI): domain Eukaryota; kingdom Metazoa; phylum Arthropoda; class Malacostraca; order Decapoda; family Palaemonidae; genus Palaemon; species Palaemon carinicauda. The sequence goes on along the minus strand of NC_090738.1, from coordinate 3,842,185 downwards.
CTAGTTTGCCGATGTAGGGGACCACTGTGGAGTTGTTGTTCATCAACACCATGGAGTGACCTTTCAGAGTCTTTGAGAAGTGGAGTAAAGCTAGTTGCTCATCTTTCATTTCCAGGAAGTTTATGTCGAAGCTCTTGACCTCTTTTGACCACAGGACTGATATTTGTTTCTTTCCCCAATGAGCACCCCACCCCTGGCGAGATACGTCCGTGAACAGCATGATCTGTGGAGGAGGAGCCTGAAGGGTGGTTCCTACTAACAGGTTCTCGTTGTCCAGCATCCACCGGAGGTCCAATATCACATCCTGAGGTATTTGTAGCAGGGTTGCAGTATGGTCTGAAGCTTGTGGCCACTGGGTCTTTGGAGCCCACTGCACCAAATTCAGGTGCAACCTCCACAGAGGAACGAGTTTCTCTAGCAAGGAGAGATGGCCTAACAACTTTTGCCTTGTCAGGGCAGGCAGGAGGTTCCCTTTCAGAAAGGTTGTTGCCAATGTCCTGAACCTTGCTTTCTGCCCGCAGAAGGGAATACTTTGGCTTGCACCGAGTCTATGTCAATGCCCAGATACCTGATAGACTGATTATGGACGAGGCTGGACTTCTGCAGGTTCAGTTGAACCACTAACTCCTTGCCTGTGCCTAGGCTACGACAAGAACAAAGACTTTAGTGAAGACTTGAGGGGCTGTAGATAGGCCAAAGCACAGCACCTTGAAATAGTAAACCTTGTCTTGAACGGGAAATCTTAGGTATTTCCCTGAGGCAGGAAGGATGAGGACCTGAAAAATTATATCTTTCAGTTCCATAGTCAGAAGACAGTCGTTCTTCCTGATGGCCTGCAGAATGGAGGTTGGGGTCTCCATCTTGAACCTTGTCTGTAAAATAGAGAGTTTCAAGAAGGAGAGGTCTATGACGGATCTCCAACCTCCTGCCAGCTTCTCTACCAGGAATGGATTGCAGAGAAACCCTGGAGAGTCATCAAAGACTTCATACACTGCTTCTTTGTTTAGCAGCTTGGAGACTTCCTCTGACAAGAGTATGTCTTTTCATGATCCTTTAGAATAGTATGGTTGGATCAGATTCCTGGTGAGATGAGGTGGACAGTCTATGAAGGGGATCTGGTACCTTGAACAAAGGACTTCTACCATCCGAGGGTCAGCTCCTAAGTCCTGCCACCTTCGCCAAGAGCATTGTAGGTATCCCTCTACTGGTGGTACGCTGGGAGACATGCGCTCCCTAGCGTGAACTTCTGCCACCACATCCTTTTCAACTGGAGGGATGTCCTCTCTAATGGAAGGTTGGTATACAATTCTGCCTCCCAGATTTTTATGCATTTGTAAGAGGGAGAAGTCGTCTCTGTTGGGAGGCTGGCCTAAAAGGCGAGTTCTTAGGTTGTTTCTGAGGAGTAGGCAACCTTGGTGCCAATGCTCTGCTTACTATAGGGTTTTGGTCCCAGTCTCTCTACATTTTAAACTGCCTTAGCTACATATGAGGATGGAATAAGGGAGGGAGAGTTAACGAGGTCCAAGTTTCTTAGGACCAGAGCGTCTCTAGGGGGCAGCTGTGTAGAGCATCTGGCTAAGGCAGCCTCACACTTCTTAAGAATGCAATTTCCCCATAGGAAGACGTTCTGATGAAAAAGGAACTCTGTGGCTTTAGTGCCTAATCTTGAAAGTTCCTTGAGCAGCTACTGTGCATGATCGTCCTTGAGTTCTCGTAATAGGGCAAAACATGAAAGTGCCTCGGACCAGGGGTCTATCCACAAACATGCTTGTATGGCTGACATCCCTGCTACCTCCATATTAGCCAGTTCCGGCCCTGAAAGTGTGGCAAGTAGATTCAGTAGTTTTTCTACCGATGCTGATGGCATTAAGTTAGCCACATCAGGATCAATGGGAAGTGGACTATGAGAGTCACCAGAGTTAACGTAAAAACATCTTTGGTATGACAAAGGTAAGGGAGAAAACTTTGAGGATCTGCTTACCTTTAGCGAGGTTTCTATAGCGGAGATTTAAGTATTCAGAAACTCAGATTTGTCCTTATTCTGGTTAGAGAGAGCCATGTTAAACCTAAGTCCAGGGCTCTGAGACTGCAGGAAGGTAGCATTTATAGTTCACCGTCTGTTAGTGGGATGCGCTAAAGTAGTCTCACCCAACCCCTCAAATGGTGAATGAGATTCATACTCATAGTAAAATAAGAAGCTTCCTGAGTTAAATACCGGCTCCTCAAAAGGGGGTATATCAGCTGAGCTTGTACTCGCACGCACAATGAGGCTCCCTGGGAAGTCATCAATGGTAATGATATCCAGATGAGATCATTCCCTTTTAATTGAGCTCTTAATCTTTCCTTTAACATCCCTCCTCTCCCTTGAGTTATAACGGGAATAGGAGACGGAGAAGGAGTAGGAGGAATCCAGTTTACTCCTGTCATAAGAACATTCACCTCTAAAACCTGAGCGGGAGGCGGAGGAGTTGAAGTCTCTCAGAATTTGATTTTCAAGGAGAGAAAGAGTTCTCAGCAGTCTGCCATCAAGAACACCTATGGCGAGAACCGTGTCTACGTCATCTGCCGTTCTTTTGTTCCTCTAAGTCAGATGGGAAAGTGATTCTCAGGAGGGGGGAGACTTTTTGTGGCCCTTTTCCACCTTCTGAGCATGCAAAGAATTATCTGAAAGGGAATGACGTTCCGTAGAATGTGTAACATTATTATCATGAACATCAGACCGAGTGCTAGAACGAGATCTATCCAGACGATTAGTGGGTTTGTTCTTAGCGTAAGACACAGGGTTCTTTTAAGCGAAGGATGAGGTTTTATCCCGTTCATTACTAGCTGAAAGTTTGTAAAACTTTGAGTGAACACTAAACCGATGTGGGGAGGTTCAACTATGCTCTCTATAGTCTGATGAGAGAATAGTTACATTCTTCCTACCATCACTATGCTGTGGAGTAATATTCTCACACGTCATGATGGCAGTGTGATCAGTGATGTCATGATGTTTAGTGGTGACAACTTGCTTTGACCTGTTGGCCAGCTCAGACTTCGGGGGTGTAATTTCACTGCACACAGACGTCATCCTGTTTAGATACAGCAGCACGTTCAGATTTGTTAGTCTGCTTAAATGTATTTTTAGAGGAAATCCTTGGTAGTGCAGGAATAGTTACACTTGACTTCACAGCATTATTAAGCTTAAAAGGAGAAGTCATTGTCAACTCTTGTTGCAAGGAGGATGCGACTGAAGTGGTCCGACCACCCTCATAGTAAAGAGATGACAAATATCGTTTTGTTCCGGGAACTATTCAGAGGAGTTTTCTGTCCGGGACCCTTAGGCATAAGGAACAGGCCGTGTTCATTAATACGAGCTGGAGACTGTAGTAAGGGTCTTTTAATAAGGCTGCATCGATATGCGAAAGAAATGACAGGCTCACCTCTAAGGTCCCTCTGGGAACGAGGAGATACTTTCATTGATCTGATGGTAGAAACTTCGAAAGGGGTGAATATCTTATCTGCATAATCTGATGAATATAAACCTGCACTCAGCGCACATGTACGGGGTAAGGGAATTGTTGTCAAAACAGATTAATCAGGGAGAGAAGCTCCTAATGTATCCAGCTCAGGGAGCATAGCAGCCGTAGCCAGGAGATCTGCAATAAGAACCACATCAATCTCATAATACACATTATTAACACTGGGTGATAAAATGTTAACAAATTTACGGACATCTTCCTTTGTGACAGAAACTGCAGGTGGCCCCTGACAGGAAGAACTAAGCAGGGAATAACGCTCACTGCCGAACCCAATTTACGTTTCTTCTCACTGATAACAGAAGGCGAAGGAGAGGAACAATCTCTCTTAGATCGTTTCTTACGGCGAGAATGATATCTCTCCCACTGGGAGGATGACCATCTCCAACGATACTCACATGGAGATTCCACCAAACATCTTTTACCTCAACACGATGGAAAAACCAGGTGAGGGTCCACTTCTACCCGGCTCATGAAAGTACCACAAGGGCGACCATTTCGGCCAGGGCAGGAACGCATCAAATTTTACATAATGTTGAAAAACTCACACTCGTATCTCACAAATAATAAAGTATGATAAAGAATATCAAAGCCGTAAAAGACACAAGCACAAGCACTATGAGGGTAAGAGTAGGTAATGTGTTGTCTAATTGCAGAAAAGAAGGAAGACATGTCCGACCTCCTTTCCAGCCAGAAGCGTTGTGAATAAGTGCTTGATACAAGCGTAGCATGTCACGTGAAGCAGTTGCCCAGCAACGCAGCGTGAAATAATATACCAATTTCTTTTTGGGTGTCTGGCTGTAGAAAAAAAACTAGAAGTAACCCCATATAAAAGACTCAGAAGTTTGTACCTGCGGAGAAATAAATAATGATTGCGAAACTTCCAGGGAAGTATGTGAAAGAAAAGATCTGGGATCCATCTCAAAATTTTACCATGTTTTTCCTAGTCCCCAAAGAGTCAGGAGGAATATTCATATTCTAGACCAGAGTTCACCAATCTTTTTGGCTAGAAGAGCTATTTTTTTAAAGAATTATAAACATTTAGTCGTGTTAGGGCCGCAATGACAAAAACAGTATCCTGAGGTCTAAAATCAACATCTGCTGTATTTCAGACATAACAGAATATAGTTTAGTAAGTTTACTTAATTGAATAACCAGTGATATTACTTGTTATACTTGTGTTTACAAAGCAAAATAGATAATATATTCTTTCGGAATTATACATTCATTTAAATGGCAACACGTAAAAAATATTGACCAAATTTTTATTACATGCAGTATCAGTAGTATGAAAGATAATTGTGGTGATCACAAAATACAAAAGAAACATGGCTACATTATATTCTTGGAAGTTATAATATCATACCTTTTTTAATTGAAAGGAGAAGTACATTATTGAAAAGAAAATTGTATAATCATATTCACCTAGCAAAATTATTTGCTATAATTTGTTTTATTTTCATATATATGAAAATACAAAAAAGAAAACCGGTTTATTAATAGTGTCAGTGATTTTTATGGCAGTCACAGTATAACAAAGAGAAAGCAACATTGCATCTATTACTCTGAAAACTTTAAGTAGGAAATTCATTATTGAAAATTTAGATATAATTTCCTCTAGGAGTTATATACATAAAGTTAATTAATGGGAGATTTGTTCCTGTGATTCCTTGCAGAGCTGCTCAATATTTGTAGAGTAAGAAGTAGTTTTTACCTTTAAGAAAGATCTTGAACTCTCATTGTGTGATGTACTTCCTAATTTTCCTATTATGAGATTCATGCTTGTGCTCCAAACCTCAATATGAATATTATCTCTCTTTTTCAGATATAGTAGTTTTCCTCATTTGTGTTGACTAGCTAATGTGGCTTATCGTGTTTCTAAAAGCTTTAGATCAGAGAGCAAAACTTAAAATCTTAATGCCCCTAACTTTTTCTGCAAACCAGCTATTTCAAGCTCCAACTCTGATCAGTTTTCATTAGTAAAGGCTGACAAACATAGTACAGAGATATCTGCCCAAAATGGTTTGATCTGAAAGGACAAGGTTGTTCTCCCTATTCTGAATTCTTGTGCACGTCCTTTAAAACACATTTCTGTTTTCAAGAAAGCTGTTTTTATGGGTCCAATATGAAGCCCACAATCTGCAGATTCTTTGTATTTCTTGAGTGATTGAAAGTGAAGAAACTCTCATTTCTTTGACTAACTCTGCAAACTTACTTTCAAATGACATAAAGCATAAAGCAATGTTTCCCTTTCCTTTCAATTTCAGATTAAGATATTTTAAACGTGAAATTATTTAATTTTTTAAGATTCTTTAACTATTTACATGTAATTAAAAAAGTCAGTAAAATTGAGATTCAATAAAATTTAATCAAATATTGTTTCAAGTGTTACATAATTTTCTTTGTTAAATGGATAAGAATGTTAGTTCGGCGCTTAGAGCTACAAAAGTGTCTTAAAAGAGTCGGAGATTGGTGACCCCTGTTCTGGACCAACATCTTGGTTTTTGTATGAAAATTATGTAATCATCAGAATGATGGCCCCTTGGCCCCAACTCAAATGGATGGTATTCCTGTTATCAAGCTTTTATTGTCTTTGTAAAGTGGCTGTTTTTCAACATTTTATAATTGTCTTTGGAGAATTTTAGGTCAACTGGTACCGTTATGTAAGTTGTGGAGTGGTCACTTTGGTAAAATTACTTCTGAAGCCAACTCAAGGATTTCTTTCTTTAGGAATAAAAAGAAAAATTTTTTTTCGTAATTTTGGTTCAGATGTGGTGAGCTTTCTAAATACACATGGTTTCTTTAAAGATACTCGTTTCTTTGAGTAGCTTATATAAGACGGATTTCTAGTTTCACCTCTATTATAGTATATTCTTGAGTTGTACTCAAGAATATTAGATACATTTTAATTGCAAAACAAATTTAATTTATCTTAGGGAGTGGTCTTGGGAGGGAGAATTCTGGATATCTCTCTTTGCTTGGATGCTTTCCATTAAGGGTGGGGTGTAATTATAGATATTCTTCTTTGGTCAGAAAAATAGTCAAAGAAAAGATCTACCCCTTTTATAGACCAGTGTTTCCCAAAGTGGGCAGCTTTGCTATCGGACGGCGGTGACGCCAAAGGGGGTCGTTGTGGGGGGGGGGGGGGGGGGGGGGGGGGCGGTGACGCAATAAGAAACATTCTGCACACAGTAATACGTACATAAGTCACCTGACCAAATTATAAAAACTAATCCTCTCAGTGATAATTCGGTTCAAAGAAGAAAAGACGAAATATCTGAAAATATTGAAGAAAAATTATTCAACATTCTTGCCACAACCGAATTTATCTTGCCGTTAGATGAGTCCACTCTACCAAGAAATGAATCTCAGCTTCCTACTTATGTTCGTTTTATCAACGATGAAAAGTTGGTTCAAGAGCTGTTATTTTCAAGACAGCTCAAAGCAGTCACTAAACGAGTATCAGTATTTAATGTTATTGAGAAAAACATATCACTTTCTACCATTATTATTATTATCATTATTATTATTATTATTATTATTATTATTACAAGCTAAGCTATAACCTCAGTTGGAAAAGCAAAATGCTATAAGCCTAAGGGCTCCAAAAGCGGAAAAATAGCCCAGTGAGGAAAGGAAACAAGGAAATAAGCAAACTACGAGAGAGGTAATAAACAATCAAAATAGAACATTTCAAGAACAGTAACAACATTAAATCAGATCTTTCATTTATAAATTATAAAAACTTCAACCAAAGAAGTGGAAGAGAAATAAGTTAGAACAGCGTGCCTGAGTGTACCCTCAAACAAGAGAACTCTAATCCAAGACTGTGGAAAACCATGGTATTGAAGCTGTGGCACTAATCAAGACTGGAAAACATTGGTTTGATTTTTAAGTGTCCTTCTCCTAGAAGAGCTGCTTGCCATAGATAAAGAGTCTCTTCTATCATTACTAAGAGGAAAGTAGCCTGTGAAAGATTTCAGTGCAATAGTTAACCTCTTGAGCGAAGAATTGTTTGTTATCTCAGTATGTGTAGGCAAAGGGTAAATGAGCTGTAACCAGAGATAGGAATCCAATGTAGTACTGCATGGCCAGTCAAGGGACCCAGTAATTCTCTAACGGTAGTATCTCAACGGGTGGCTGGTACCCTGGCCAACCTACCACAGATGGAGCCCCATCGGTGATAGGTTGGCATCATGGCTTCATCAGTATTTTGAAAAAAAAAAAAAACCTGTATGTGGTGTGGTTACAGTGCACTGTGTAATCCTCATGCAGCCTCTGTCAGCAAAAACACCTAGGTGGTCGACTTCACAAAGCAATATTTACTGTTATTACAGCTGTAAATAGAATTAAGACGCATTCTCTCATTTCCCGACTGTTCGATAGCTTTGCATTGATAATGATAAATAGTTTGAAGGTTTATTGCTACACAGAAATTTGATGACTGTCAAAAAGAAACAGCCTGAAACGTTTCTATTCACTGTTTGATACAGTTGTAGAATTTTTCCAAAAAATCTAACTCAGGGCTCTGTGATGATCTAAAAACAGCAAGAATGACATTGCTTATTTATCAGATATACTCACAAAGTTCAATAACATTAATTTGCAGTTGCAAGGAAATGTCAACCTTATCAAAGTCAAATCTGCAATCTCCACCTCCATGTCTTGATCTAAGTTATTTAAACCGAACTCATCCCATTATGAACTCGACCAGTTTCCATCATGAACTCTACCAGTTTAAGATATGTTATTGCTTAGCATACCAGAAGGGATAATCATTTCATTAGTAGATGTCAGCAGTGGGGAAACATGATTGGCAGAGGAAGAATTATTTTCCCTTCAAAACGATTTTTGGTTACAAAAAAAAAAAAAAAGAAAAAAAAATCTAAGTACTGTGGAACAAGGTGAAGATATAACTTATTCCCTTTCCAACATCATATTTGGTAGAACAGGGCCTCAATGCAGTTACCTTACTTTTTTCAAAGCAAAGGAAAAGGTTTAAAATTACCGATCGTGGGGATCTGTAACTTCTTAGTGAGTTCCAGCCTGATGTGGAGAAATTGAAATTCCTACACCAAGTGTACCTATCCTATTAACAATGATTGTGAAAATTAGATATCAAAGTTTATTAAATGAAATATTATTTTTTTAAATATTCTTGTTTGATATTATTCTTTTCAATTCGAAACAAAACAAAAAAAAAAAGCTTGCACACATGCAAGGGGTAATTGTGATGACTGAATAACATGGTTTCTTAGAGTAATTTTATTTTTGAAATACATTTTTTGTTTGATTCAGTATTGTTGTTTCCACTTAAATAAAAAAAAAAAAAAAAAAAAAAAAAAAAAAAAAAAAAAAAAACACGGCGTTTATTGAGCGGGGCTAATAATCTGTCTGGAAGCCAAGGGGGCGGCAGCCTAGGAAAGTTTGGGAAACCATGTTATAGACCATTCAGACTCTAACACTGTGGCGGTGTTATCAGACATGACAGCATTGGCATACATTTGAAACAGAGAGGGAACTTGGCGAGAATTCCTGTGCCTAATGCTAGAAGTAATTTTGTCCTGGAAAAGTCTAAAGGAAATATCCTTCTACTTTGTCTGCATCACCAGAGGGATGTTGAGTTGGTGGAAAAGGCCAAATGTGAACGTTTGGGACTACGCTTAACAACATATAGATATGTTTTCTTCACCAGTTTCAGATCTCTTAGCTTGGTAGGTGGAGGTCCGGTTACATTACCAACACATCTAAGCCTGTATGTTTTTCCTTCTTTTTCCATCATATGAAAAGAGTTAACGTTTATTTTGATTGGTAGAAATCAACGAATTTTTCATTAATAGGTATTAATTTTGAGAGTTGTTGATTTTCTTTATTTCTATTTAACCCTTTGGTGCTTATGCCCTTACAAAAGTTAGAGGAGGTACACAGCGCATAATATAACCTTCGCCGAAAAATGACGTTCGCAAACAAAAGTTTTATTTTAAAAATCACTATGTCCAAACTATAACAGATTAAGGATTCTAATTCGTTGCATTATATTGAAAAAAGATTGAACTTTGTAATAAAGTAAAAAAGAAAAAACATAACGGGAATGCTAAACAATAATAAGAAATAAGTGTTGAACCTGAAATGAAAAAAAAAATCGTAAGTATATTCTTTTTTTAATTCATAGAAGGATTTTTTTTCTAATATGCAAATTATGTAGAATTGAGGATGTAACTTCTTTCCAATAAATGTATCAGTAAGTGATGTGTAAGGGAATAAAAAGTAGTATTTTTTTCGTAGCGAAAATTTCCGATTTTCCGACCTACTTATGTTGAAACTTTATTGTTACGATGTAACAAATAAAGAAAAGGAAAAATTAAAGACATCATTGTAAAGCCGATCGAATACCAATAAAATGAATAAATAAGAGAATATATGTATTTTTGGAAAAAATATTGAACAATTTGCCATTTGAAAACGGAGTAAGTTTTGCAATTTTGTTGTAGGTGTTTAAACGATAATTATTTTTTTGTACAGAAACATTAATATTTTTATATTAAATCATATACCATATAAAAGTTGAAAAAAAATTAGTCTTTCAAATCATGTATAAGATTTGTATGTTTCAGTTATTTACCTATGCACAAACCCACCTTGAAAATAAGTTTTCTGCGAGATGATAAATTTAAAAAGAAAAAAAAAAAAGTAGGTTACATGAGAAATTAGCATAGGCCTGCCTCGTTTTCTTTTAGACTCCACTTGTCCCTGAACCATCTGCCCTCTCCGGGTGTGGGTTTCATTTTCCTTGGTGATGTGCATATTTATGCCGAATTTCCCCCCAAAAGTAAGTTACGTACGACGCGGCAATTCTAGAAGTAATTGTCTATTGAGGCTATAAAGGATTAAAAATCCATGCTTTATACTATATTCAAGTCTTCTTCTTCCCCACCGTTATCCCTACGTTAGGGGTTGGTTGCCCGATGCACCCTCTCCAATGCATTCCATCAAAGGCCTCCTCTTTCACCAGACCTCTTCTCTCCATATCATCCTTCACCTTATCTCGCCATCTAATTCTCTGCCTCCCTCTTGATCTCCTCGCCTTAACAGGCTCCTCCCAAGTCTTCTTCACTCCCTCCCCACCATCCATCTGCAACATGTGCCCACACCATCTCAGTCGTGACTCTCTTATCATCTCTATAATCTTTACTACCCCTGCCATTCTTCTTATTTCATTATTTTCAAATCTTTCAGGAAGTGATATTCCCTAATTCACCTTAGCATTCTCATCTCTGTTCTCTCATGCGTCGATTCCTCTTTTCATCTTAAAGCCGAAGTTTCTGATCCATATATTAACAATGGTCTTATTATCCACTTTCCCCATGCTTCCTTTATCCTATTCTAAACTTCGGCCTCATATCCTCCCTCCTGATTTATAGTAGATCTCAAGTATCTAAACTGTTACATCTGTTTTATAACTGGGCCTCTACTTTCATGTATGGCTATCTTGCCCTATACATGAAGGTGATGAAGACCTTGATGTGCCCATGAATGAGTTCAGTGTGTTTGAAGTCGAAGCTATCATTAAAAAACTCAGGAGATGGAAAGCTCCTGCTTACAATGGAATAACTGCTGAGATGATACTGGCCCGTAAATGAACTGACACCCAGAATACTTACGTAATTATTTTGTAGAATGTAGCATAAAGAAGCAGAACCTGATGAATGGGAGCTAGGAGTGTTAGTTAAAATGGCAAAAAAAGGATATGTGACTTATTACAATAATTACAGATGCATCCCATTTACTTCAGTTGTCATTAAAATATATAGTATGGTTATTCTAAAGAGGTTAGAGAGAAAGATTGATGAAAAGGTGAGATATGGACAAGTAGGATTTAGAAAAGGTAGAAGTCGTACTAACCAAATTTTTATTTGGAGACATGTTGTATAGCAATGAGTAGAATATAGAAATCCACTCTTGATGGCATTTGTGGATTATGAAAAGGCCTTTGATACTGCGCACCGGCCAGTTTTGCGGAGACTTCAGCATTATTATGGAATTCCTCTTAAATATGTTAATTTAATTAAGTCTATTAATGAGCATAGCAAGTGCAAAATTAATGCTTGTGGAGTCTTATTGAATGAATTTCCAGTGAACAGTAAGTACTCCAAGTGAATGAGTTGTCACGTATGTTGTTTATTCTCCTCATAGATTCTGTAATACATAGAACAGTTGGGGGTGGTGGAAAAGGATTGGACTTGATTGGTAATAGGAAAATTAGCTGGCCTAGAGTATGCTGATAATGCTGTCCTTATTAGCAGAGCACCACAAGATTTGCAATACTTACTATCCAGAAAGCATGAAATATTACAGGAGATTGGGCTCAAGATAAATAGAAGAAAGAGAGATGATGAGTATGGAATATACAATGGAAGAAATATTATTGGAAGGAGAAAGGATTAAGGAGGTAGAATCATTTAAGTATTTAGGAATTATGATCTCCAATACAGGTTCATTAGAATTAGAGTGTGAAGAAAGATTGTAAAAAGCAAATAAGACAATGACTAGATTAAGTAAAATTTGGAAATCAAATCGCCTGAAATTACATAAAAATCAGGCTTTAGTAGATTTGAGACAAAGCCCTCAGAAGAATGTTGGGAGTTAAATGCTAGGACATGAAGTTATGAGAGAGATTACTAGATTGCCATATGTGGACGATATCATGGTGAGGGGTAGATGGAGATGGTTTTGGCATGCTCTTCGCATTCCCCAATAAAGTTTAGTTCACCAAACGTTTATCTGGGCTCCACAAGAACTAGGAGAGTTGGAAGATCCAGGCATACATGGCTGAGAACTATGTAGCGTGAAGTAGAAGATGAATGGAGAAGTATCAAATTAAAAGATCAAGATAAAGATGACGGGCAAAATATTACCTCAATGGGCGTAGGAAGAAATGATAATGATGATGATCATGATGGAATTCAGAATTTTCAACAACTTACATAACGGATGTTTCGTGGTGACGTTAGTGGGAATTAGAGGGGGAGAACAAGAGTGGGAAGAAAAACACAGCTACGTCTTAGTTTAGAGAATATGTTTTGTGTTATTTGAACACGTCTGCCAACATAGAAATACACTAAAATAGTCCTTACATAGTCATGAGTAAAGACTAGAATTACAAGCGTTTCAGATGGCAGTGGGGCTAGATGTGAGGATACCTACATTTCTAAGCTGGAGGGTGTCAGGGATGTCACCATTAGCTAGAGAGAGAGTGGTGTGGTTTTACAGGGTAACAAAAACAGACTGAAATAGCTATTATTCAATCAGGATTAAAGGCTAGACTCCTAAAGTCTTTGTTGGTTGGCTGAAGAAAGAAAGAGGGGTTAATAACAGGGAGGGATCGAACTTTTATAGTGAAATAATCTGGGTGTGACATACTTAATGTGTGTAGTACTGGGAATGTTTTGACATCAAGCATACAAAATCATAGCGAAGGTGTTAAACTTAAAATTTCCATGTATAATTGAGAATGTATTTTTTTTTTTTCACCATTCAAATATTATGGTTGTCAGACTTGTTAGTGGAATCTAAAAGTCATATTACATTTACAAAGTTTCAATGATCTCAATTAAAACGGTTTTCAATTCTTTATTAGAAAATTGGCATTTAGCATAAGTATCAAATAAAGGCATTGATGAATAGTTAACCAGCTTTGAGAGAAAAGCAATATGAACATCAGATGAGTATAAAAATAATATATCTAATATTAAGGATTCGGTTTGTATTGACTTCTCTTCTCTCTAATGTATTGTTTGGTGTGCTATATTGTAAAGTGCAACAAACCTGTTTAATTTATTGAATTTTTTTTTTTTTTATTTGGTATCTTCACCTCTCATAATTCAGTTTCATAGCTTTGCCCTGATTTATTCTTGCTCATATTATTGAAATCAAATTTCACTTGTACCGCATATATTGTATAGCAGTAATTCCACCCACTTTTTTCCTTGTATACTTGTCAGTAATTAAGTAAAATATCGGTGTATATTGATAACAAAAGGGAGGAACAATGAATGTTACATTAATTTATAGTAATTTGCATTTGTTTTATATTTCTAGGGGAAAAAGCTCAGTGCTGGATAGACGTCTTAGTCTCTTGCAGGAGGCACTGGTAGTGCAGGTTCACTCCTCAGTGGTCATGGGGTTAGCGTCTTCTCACAGACTTATCTTTACCTTTTTGATCACTCTCCATGCTCTCAGGTTAGCTGAAGGACCCTGCCAGTTGATGGCATAGTTCTTTAATTTTCATTATCTATGTATTATTTTTTTAATATTGGTCATGTAAGAAACAATTTTACGAGGTTATAAAAATTCACAATAAAGTGTCTTTCTACTATGAGGAAATCCCATATTTTTAAAGTAATGTGTATTTGTCCTTTAATTAGGGATGTTGTTTCTGTGCGACCTGGAATTGGTCATTGAATTTGGATAACGGGATGTTATCAAACTGGCTAGGGAGTGGGGCGGGAAGACCTGCCCACTTTTTAGTTGAGGATTTCTCACTTACGATCTTTTGACACGGATTAAGGGGGGGGGGGAGGTTGAGGCATCTCTCAGGGTCCCAAGCAATCCCCCAAACAGCTGAACAATTGCTATGCTCCCCTCAACATTTGTGATCCCAACTAGGGTTAGCTGGGTTCTCACATCCTACTCAATGTAGTTGGGCTTAATTTGGTTCATCTGTAATAGAAATTATATAAATGAAAACACACATTATACTACGACAACACAGTGCATCCCCAGTGACAGTTCGTAGACCCCTCATCGCGGGTTTGATCTGTGCGGATTCAGTCTTCTGTGATACAGAAAACCATATAACATATTAAAAAAAATCACTTACTCACCGTTTCGTGATAATTACTCTTGTGGGTGGAGTTTTCAAACTAACTGCGTAATGCAGAACAGGCCAACTTTAAAGCTAACAAATGGAAATTATTCAGTGATAACCCTTTGTATAGTAATTCTAATACAGTGCTAAAACGATTAAAAGAAGTTCATATATCATCATCATCTCCTCCTACACCTATTGACACAAAGGGGCTCGGCTAGATTTCGCCAGTGGTCTCTATCTTGAGCTTTTAATTCAATACTTCCCATTCATCATTTCCTGCTTTGCGCTTCATAGTCCTCAGCAATGTAGGCCTGGGTCTTCCAATTCTTCTAGTGCCTTGTGAAGCCCTGTTGAACGTTTGGTGAACTAACCTCTCTTGGGGAGTGTGAAGAGCATGCCCAAACCATCTCCATCTACCCTTCCTCATGATCTTATCCACATATGGCACTGTGACGGGCCGAGAGAGGGCTGTGAACTCAAAGGCAGGATACAATCAACTGAGTTGTTTATTAAGGAACACTCTCTTTTATATACAAAACCTCAAGGCAACAGGACATAACCTGTTCGAGAGACAGACAATGTTACAGAGCAAAACCGGAGACATGATCATTCAGGTTCTTTTTAGTGCGAGGGAAGAGCGCAGATACAAGCATAATATATATAAAATAATTATGTACAATTGTGTGACACACGGTTGGTACATGGCTCCCCCCCTAAAAATGACATACTGTACATGTTAACTAGGGCGCCCTGATCTAGAGAGGCGAACTGTAGGCGGGTCATCTGGCAGAAGATAAGCAGGTTTTAGACGATCAATGGAGACCCAGTCTTCTTTGCCCCGAATGTTTAGTAGGAATGCTTTCGGACTGCGTCGGATCACAAGGAAAGGGCCCGTGTAAGGGGGCGTTAGTGGTGGCTTGCTAGTGTCGTTGCGCAGGAAGACGTGCGTTGCAGAGTGCAAGTCCGTTGGTATGTGATGCTTCGCTGGGGGTTTGTAAGTCTGGCGGCACGGAGTAAATTTTCCCACGACGTGACGTATGCGCTGGAGATCGTCGGAGGAGGTTGTAGAAGGAAAAAATTCGGCAGGGACGACCAATGGGTCGCCATACACCATTTCAGCTGCCGAGACGTCGAGGGCGTCTTTAGGAGTGGTCCTTAGTCCCAGGAGGACCCAGGGAAGCTGAGTAAACCAGTTGCAATCCTTGCAGCGGGACATCAAAGCTGCTTTGAGGGTGCGTTGAAAACGTTCAACCATTCCATTGGCAGTGGGGTTGTAGGCCGTTGTCTGATGTAGGGTGATGCCCAGGGGATTCGCTAATGACGTCCACAATTGAGAGGTGAAAGTGGTTCCCCTGTCAGAAGTAATATGCTCAGGGATACCGAATCTTGAAATCCATCCAGAGTGTAAGGCATATGTACATGAGGCGGACGTTGCAGTTTCCATGGGAATGGCTTCAGGCCAACGAGTGGAGCGGTCGATGACGGTAAACAGGTAATGATGTCCTTGTGATGTGGGTAGGGGCCCTACAACGTCGACGTGAATGTGTGCGAAACGACGCTGAGGTTGAGGAAAGGTGCCCACTCCTGAATCCGTGTGTCGATGTACTTTGGAAGTTTGGCAAGAAGTACAGGGTCGGACCCAATCCTTAGCATCCTTAGAAATGCCGTGCCAAATGAACTTTGCCTTCAGCAGCTGTGCAGTAGAACGGCACGAGGGATGTGGAAGGCCGTGAATGAAATCAAACACCTGTCGGCGCATGGGAGCAGGAATCCAAGGTCGCGGTCTACCAGTACTGACGTCACAGAGGAGGGTGGTGTTGGAGTCTTCGAGGGGAAAGTCTTCCCAACGGAGGGACGTGCAGGATGTCCTACAAGCTTGATACTCTGGATCCTGTCGTTGGGCTTCAGCCAGGGCGTTGTAATCCAATCCCAGTTGAACGGCAGCCAACGTGTTTCTTGACAGGGCATCGGCAACGGGATTCATTTTCCCAGGGACGTATTGAAGGGTGCAATTGTATTCAGCCACGGCGGAGAGATGTCGGCGTTGACGGGCGAACCAGGCGTCAGACTGTCGAGTGAAGGCGTGCACCAGAGGCATGTGGTCTGTGCGAATGACGAAGGGCGTACCTTCTAAGAAATGGCGAAAGTGACGGACAGCCAAGTGCACCGCCAGCAATTCTCGATCGAAGGTAGAATAACCCGATTCTGCCTTGGACAGTTTTCTGCTGAAGAAGGCCAATGAGCGGGGCGAGTCTTTGACCACCTGCTCGAGTACTGCACCAATAGCGACGTCGCTGGCATCAGTGGAGAGAAGGAGAGGGGAGTGTGGGATAGGAAAAGTGAGAGCCGCAGCAGTTGATAGGGCCTTCTTTGCATTGCAGAAGGCTGCTTCTTGAAGGGGACCCCACTTCAGGTCCTTTGGCTTGCCCTTGAGGGAGGCGTAGAGGGGAGCAAGAGTGGCGGCAATGGCTGGCAGAAAACGGTGATAATAGTTGATCATGCCCAAGAATTCCTGCAGAGATTTGACGGTCGAGGGCGCGGGGAAGTTCTGAACGGCTGCTACCTTCTCAGGGAGGGGATGGACTCCTTCAGGAGTGATACGGTGCCCTAAGAACGACACTTCGTTGGCGCCAAAGGTACACTTGTCGTACCGGACTACAAGGCCGTTTTGTTGCAGGCGGTCGAGCACGATGCGCAGGTGACGGAGGTGTTCCTCTTTTGAGGAGGAGAACACAAGTATGTCATCCACATAACATACACAGAAAGGGAGGTCCCCTAAGATGCCATCCATGAGATGTTGAAACGTTGCCCCAGCATTACGAAGGCCAAAACAGGAGTAATTGAAGGTGTATGTACCAAACGGAGTGGTGATGGCGGTCTTGGGGATGTCTTCTGGGTTCATAGGCACCTGATAATACCCCTTCAGGAGGTCGAGCGTAGAGAAAACCTTCGCTTTGTGCAGGTAGGAGGTCACGTCGGCAATGTTTGGGAGGGGGTAGTGATCCGGTTCTGTTTGCATGTTCAGGCGCCTGTAATCCCCGCACGGACGGAGGGAGCCGTCTTTCTTCAGAACGATGTGTAAGGGTGACGACCATGGGCTGGAGGCCTTTTGGCAAAGGCCCATTTCCTCCATTTCGGCGAACGTCTGTTTGGCGGCTGCCAATCGTTCCGGTGCCAGACGTCTGAATTTTGCGAAGACTGGGGGTCCCGTTGTCTTGATATGGTGATAATTACCGTGCTTGGCAGGAACCGTGGGCGTTTGGCGAAGTTCTGGACGGAAAACTTCCGGGTACGACGTGAGGAGGTGGGCGTAGGCATCCACGGGTCCGCTGATGTGGAGAGCGAGGTTAGAGGGGGCGGGTTGAAGAGGTGTCGACAAGTACGAGTCTGCGTTGACCAATCGTCGGTGGGCGACATCGACCAGAAGGTGGAAATGAGAGAGGAAATCCGCACCGAGGATTGGCATTGGGACGTCAGCAACGAGAAACTTCCAATTGAATTTACCGTTTCCGAACGATAATGTGAGGTTCTCGTAACCGTAGGTGGGTATCGCAGATCCGTTGGCAGCTACCAAGCGGACGTCAGCAGATGTAGACAGACTACGTTGTGCCTTGAAGAGTTTCCTTGGCAAAAGAGAACGACAAGCACCCGTGTCTACCAAAAATCGCACGCCCGTTCATGCATCCTGTAAAAAGAAAAGATTAGAAATACGGGAGGCCACCGTCACAAGCGATGGCCTACTTACACGTTTTTTGGCCACTGACAATCCTTGGTACATTTCTTCGCGGTTGCCCCGAATCTGAAGAGGTAGTAGCAAAACTGCGGCGGAGGGGAGGTAGTAAGTGGCTGTAGAAGTCGTTCGTTGGGGCGCGAGCGATTGGTGGGTGGTGGGCGGCTTTGTCGCCGCTTCGGCACGTCACGGGGTAGGCGTGTATGTCCTACGGCATTCATGTCAGCTTCGGTTGACGTTGAATAGGCATCCTCGTCGTCAGGGGTGGAGGCGTTGATGGAGGTCTTGAAGTGGCTGTCCATAAGGGCGTCGGCTTTGGTCATCAAGTCCTTTATGGGTAAACTATCGACATCGGGTATGGCAGCGCGTACAGGTTCGGGTAAATGGTGTATCCAAAGGGCACGAAGTAGGTTCACCTCACGCGGAGAGCCGTCTACGGCAGGTTGAAGGCGAGCGATACTGGTCATTTCCCTGAGGGCAAGCGAAGACCTTTGGTCCCCCAACGGTTGTTGCGAGAGCTGAAAAAGCTTTGCTATACGGGCGGCTGGCGACGGCGAGTACTGCTGCAGAAGGTATGTTTTGAGGGCGTCATACGCTATTATGGTGTCTCCTTGTTCACAAAGCCAGTCGGATATTTCTGGGAAGGTGTCCTCGGGTATCGCCGCGAGAACATAATCCGCTTTGGTGGTTGAGCGAGTCACGCCCCTGATACGAAACTGGACTTCTGCGCGCTGAAACCAAGCAAACGCCTCTCCGCTGGCAAACGATGAAAGTTTGAATGGAGCGGCCGCAGCACCAACTGCCGTAGAGTCTGCCATAGTACCAACAATGAAGGGGCGAGGGGGTGGGGGTGGAAGGCGGTGGGAGCGAGTCGACTTCCGGGGTCACCAATGTGACGGGCCGAGAGAGGGTTGTGAACTCAAAGGCAGGATGCAATCAACTGAGTTGTTTATTAAGGAACACTCTCTTTTATATACAAAACCTCAAAGCAACAGGACATAACCTGTTCGAGAGACAGACAATGTTACAGAGCAAAACCGGAGATATGATCATTCAGGTTCTTTTTAGTGCGAGGGAAGAGCGCAGATACAAGCATAATATATACAAAATAATTATGTACAATTGTGTGACACACGGTTGGTACAGCACTCAAGTAATCTCTTGTATAGTTTCATTTCTAATCCTGTCCTGCCATTTAACTCCCAGCATCCTTCTGAGGGCTCTATTCTCAAATTTACTAAATCTATTGGAGATTGTTTCATTGCATACTATAACTGACGTCCATAGAGTAACACCGATCTTATATATAGTCTGATTTTTATATGTAATTTCAGGTGATTTGATTTCCAAATTCTACTTAACTTAGCCATTGTCTGATTTGCTTTTTTCAATCTTTCACTCAATTCTAATTCTAAAGACCCTGTATTGGAGATCATAGTTACTAAATACTTAAATGACTGTACCTCATTAATCCTCTTTCTCCTTCCAATGATATTTCATCTTCCATTACATACTCCGTTCTCATCATCTCTGTCTTTCTTCTATTTATCTTCAGCCCAAACTTGTGTGATATTTCATGCATTCTGGCAAGCAAGCATTGCGAATCCTGTGGTGCTCTGCTAACAAGAATAGCATCCTCAACATACTCTAAGGTCTGCTAAATTCCTATCACCAATCCTGTCCAATCCTTCTCCACCATGTCCGACTGCTTTACGTATTACAAAATTGATGGGGAGGATAAACAACATAGGTGATAACACATTCCCTTGGCGTACTCTGCTGTTCACTGGAAATTCATTTGATAAGACTCCATTAACATTAACTTTGCACTTGCTTTGGTCATGAACAGACTTAATCAAATTTACGTATTTAAGAGGCATTCCATAATAATGTAGGACTTTCCACAAACTTGGCCGATGTACAGTATCAAAGGCTTTTTCATAGTCCACAAATGCCATCAAAGTGGATTTCTATATTCTATGCATTGCTGTACAACATGTCTCAAAATGAAAATTTGGTCAGTGCAACTTCTACCTTTTCTAAATCCTGCTTGTTCATCTCTCAGCATTTTATCAATCTTTTCCTCCAGTCTCTTTAGAATAAGCATAATATATATCTTCATAACAACTGACGTAAGTGTTATGCCTATGTAATTATTGCAATCAGTCAAGTCTCCTTTTATTTACCATTTTTCACCAACACCCCTAACTCACATTCACCAGGTTTTGCCTCTTCATTCCACATTCTACAAAATAATTATGTAAGTAGTCTGGGAGTCACTTCATTTTCGGCCAGTATCATCTCGGCAGTTATTCCATCATATCCAGGGGCTTTTCGTCTTTTTATTTCTATTAGAATAGCCTCAACTTCAAACTCACTGATTCATTCAAGGGCACATCAATGTCTTCATCAGCTTCAGGTTTATCAATCAAAATATTCCATTCATAACGCCCATTCATTACCTCACTAAAGTGTTCCCTCCAATGTTGTCTTAATCCATCTTCTGTTGTTATAACAGATCCATCTCTCGTTTTAATGGGTATATGTTTCTTCTTCTTTGCCCCAGTCGAGATTTCATTAATAATTCTTACACTATAGCCACTTCCTGCATTCATAGCTTTGTCAGCCTCATCTGCTTTACTGTTTAAATATTCTCTCCAGTCATTCCTGGCTTTTCTTTTGACCTCACTATCAATACTGGAATACTTAGGTTGCTCTACCTTGTAATTTTCATTACTCCCTCGAAAACTTTCAACAATCAATTTCTGTCTTTGTCTCCTTTTTATAGTATCACAAGTATCATTTGATATCCATAGCTTTCTCCTTGTAACTGCGTGTCCCAAGACTTCACTACCAACCGACTGATTTATGTTCATAATATCACACCATTCTTTGTTTGCTCTTCGTCTCTTAAAGTCGCTAAGACTGCAACTCGATTCCTTCATTCAGTTGCAAATGTTTCTCTGTGACCTTCTTCTAAAAGCTTAGTTGTATCAAATCTAGGTACTCTATCTACCTTTCTTTTGGGTTCTTTCAGTTTTAATTTCAGTGTGGCAATGAGGAGCTGGTGATTACTGCCAATATCTGCACCTCTATAGCTTCTTACATTTTTTCAGAGTCCTCCTTCTTTCTTTATTAATGGCAATGTGATTTATATGATTTTTGTAATTGCCGCATGGTGAAGTCCAAGTATGCTTGTGGATGTTCTTGTGTTGAAAAAGAGTACTTCCAATGACAAGATTGTTTGCTGAACAGAAACTTATGTAATGTGCTTCCTTTTCATTTGCAACTTCACCAAGACCCTCGAGACCCATCACATTCTCTATCCATTGATTTTTTCCGCCAACTTTAGCATTGAAGTCACCAATCACAATTTTCATATCTCTCTCTGGGATCTCATCTATTACACTCAGCAGTTCTTTATAGTATTCATCTTTCCTTTCATTGGGGTAATAATTTGTTGAGGCATAGCAAACTATAATACTCATATTGCACTGCTATGATTTGAACTTTGGTAGTAACAATCTACGATTTATAGCTCTCCACTCAGTTAATGCCTTTTCTGCTCTTGGTGTCATCATCATTCCTACCCCTTCTCTTCCAACTCCATCTGATCTTCTGAGTCGATATATATATTAGTGTAAAGTTTCCTTACCAATCCCCTTACAATATGTCCACTTAGGGCCAAGATATCCAAACCAATCTTGTTGAAATCACTATCACATGATATGAAATTTCTTCAAATATAATTATCTCTAGTGTTGATACCGTATGTTGTAAGTGTTGTGTTGAGCACTTGAAGCAAACATCTGATCATATGGCCCCTTCCTCTTAAATCACTCAAAGCTGTCACCGGCTGTGAGCCTTTTTACCCCTCTGACGAAGTTGTAAAGAAAGAAAAAAAAAATATGCGTGATTTTGAAATTTTGTTGTTCTTATCTTATACTATGTTTAAAGAGATTTATTTTAATAAAAAAAATCCATATGGAATAAGAGAAATAGCGGATAAACATTTCTTCAAGAAACAAACACATTGATACTGTATCTAATTACAGCCAGCCCCGGTTGAGCTACCAAAGAGCCAGTAAGCCAGGTGTTAATTTTATTTCTACTTTTAATATAAATTCTTTGTATAAGGGAATCAAATATTATTAGGAAATAATAATCTGAAAATTAAAATTTAATGTAAAGAGGTGTTAATTTACAGACATGTAACAAGAATTTTTACTGAGAGAGAGAGAGAGAGAGAGAGAGAGAGAGAGAGAGAGAGAGAGAGAGAGAGAGAGAGAGAGAGTTATTTACAATAAAACCTTGTAAAAATTCAGTGATGTTTTAGTCGTTTTGTTATCTTATTTTTCACTGGCAGTATGATAGATATTCATACATTCATTAGAAAAAAGAACTACTAATAGCATATTCAAGTATTTTACTGTGAACGAAACACTAACACATGCATTCGATGTTGTTAGATCAGACCAACAAGTTTAAACAGACATTTTTGTGCTCAAACCATGTCGTCGTGATGGAAGTTCCTAAGGAATATATGTACTACAGTGATATTCCCAGAGAATTTTACCTTTAGGTCTCCCGAATTCTAACTCCTGGTGCGAATATCCTTAAATATCCTCTCAAGGATATCGCATAATATCAGGGAACGTATTTTTGACACGCCACATAGCAATCTGCACCCCAAATTGAATTTACGCTTCGAGGGGGAAAGTGGCAGAATTGGAAGGAGAGCCATATCAAGGTTACCCTAGTTCCCATACTACTGTTGGCTGATGTTTTTGACAGTAAACAGAGTAATGAAAACCTTGAACTTCCTCATTCCTGTGTTACTGAGGCTAAACTAACTAGTTTAGCTTTTTGATCTCGTGAGATTAAAGCTCTGTTGATGGACCTTGAGGCTTATGGAGGTGTAGACCCAAATGGCATTTTTCCTGATTTTTTTATAAAGACAGCAGATTTCTTAGCTCCAAAGTTATCTGTTATTTTGCACAAGTTAGCAAGAAGAGGAGCTTTTAGCACTTGTTGGAGAATTGGTAATGTTACTACTCTATGTAAATGTGTTTGTGGTAGCTCAAGTCTCACTGATTACCGCCCAATTTTCATAACTCCCATATTATCTAAAGTTTTTGAACGTCTTCTGGCAAAACGTCTTAATAGGTTTGCTGAAGGTAATCATCTATTCCCTAGTTTGCAATTTGGTTTTCGTAAAGGCCTTGGAGCATGTGATGCCCTTCTTACAATCCCCAATGCTGTACAGAAGTCCCTTGATTGTAGTCAGGAAGTTCGTATGATTGGCCTTGATTTTAGTGCTGCCTTTGACCGTGTTAATCATGAGGCCCTTGTTTTCAAACTGAAACAGTTGGGAGTGGGTGGGTCGTTTCTTAGCATTATTATTGATTTTTTAAGTAATAGATCTCAAAGAGTTGTTGTTGATGGACACCATAGTGAGTATAGGGATGTGATATCCGGTGTTCCACAGGGTAGTGTTCTTGGCCCATTACTTTTCATACTATATACACATGACATGCGGTTTGGCCTAGAAAACAAGCTTGTTGCATATGCAGATGATGGTACTCTCTTTCCATCAATTCCATCCCCTGAATGTAGATCTAGGGTTGGTGAATCCCTTAATAGAAATTTAGCTAAAATTAGTGCATGGTGCAAATTATGGGGTATGAAGTTGAATCCTAATAAAACTCAAAGTATGATTGTTAGTAGGTCAAGGACGGTGGCTCCTCAACATCCGGATCTCAGTATTGATAATGTTTCTTTAAATTTGTATGACTCTTTTAAAATTCTAGGTGTAATTCTTGACAGCAAATTTACTTTTGAGAAACACATTAGGTCTTACAAGATTTTCGGTGATCAATCTATTCTGAAGAAGTGTTTTAATTCTTTCATTCTACCTTGTTTTGAGTATTGTTCTCCTGTCTGGTGTTCAGCTGCTGATTCTCATCTTAATTTGTTGGACAGAAACTTATGGTCTATTAAATGTCTTATTCCTGATCTAGATATTAATCTTTGGCACCGTCGTTCAATTAGTTCTATGCATGTTACATAAGATTTTTCATAACTCTGACCATCCTTTACATTCAGACCTCCCTGGACAATTCTATCCTGTTCGTAACACTAGGTAGGCAGTTAATTCTAATAGCCAGGCATTCTCCATCATGAGGGTCAATACTACACAGTATTCTAGAAATTTTATTCCAGCTGTTACCAAGTTGTGGAATGATCTTCCTAATTGGGTAGTTGAATCAGTAGAACTTCAAAAGTTCAAAGTTGGAGCAAATGTTTTTACGTTGACAGGCTGACATGAGTCTTTTTATAGTTTATATATGACATATCTGTTTTCCACGTTGTTAATAGTTTATATAAGACATATCTGTTTTGACGTTGTTACTGTTTTTAGAATGATTTATTGTTAATCTATTCTCATCATTTATTTATTTCCTTATTTCCTTTCCTCACTGGGCTATTTTTTCCTATTGGAGCCCTTGGGCTTATAGCATCTTGCTTTTCAAACTAGGGTTATAGCTTGGCTAGTAATAATAATAATAATAATAATGATAATACTATTTAGTATCACAACAGCACCATATCCAAGATGGCGGACATTCTTAATTCTGTAGCAGATTTGCACGATGGTGTTCCCTGTTGATCTGACCTTTTCGATTGATTTTCAAGGATTATTATGCAATCTCCAGCTTCTTTCGCCTCTGGAAAGTTGAGTATTGATTCTTTATAATGTGTGTAATTTAGCTCCTATCTCACAGTGAAATTAGAGTAATTTATTGTGATTAGGAGCTAGGCTTGTTACCAGAGGCGCCATGGGTGTTGTCGTTCGTTAGGCATGTGTTATTTAGTTAGTAGAACGACATTCTCGGTTAAAATAGCATTGATGATTTAATTATGAAAGCTATTTAGGCAATTTATACTTGTAAAGATATTTATATGCATAATTTTCCTTTTTCTATGTCGATTGTATATGTCAGAGTTTCGGTGATTTAGGTAACCGAGATCTCGTCTTGCCTAGGTAACCTAACCTAAGTGATATAGTATACTTTCGACATTTCCCCGGTTACCCTTGTGTATTGGTTTATCAATTCAACGGAGATTGATATCTCCTAGAATTATTATATAACCGATACCCGTCTCTAGTAGAGATTTAAGGGTAATCTCTCTTTCCCTCTGAGTGTAGCCTTAGGCTACAACCCTAGTGGGTCGTGCCTCGAGTTTTCATTCAGGCATGACTAGCCTAGGGTTTTCTGTCTCTCCCCTTAACCGCAGATGGCAGGTTTTGGGATTCGGTCAGAGCCTCAGAGTATTTAGTCTTGTGCCGACAGTCGGCCGGCAGGGTGAATAGTCATTCCCCTGTCGGCTAGGCTGCCGACATAGGAGGCTAGCCCTCCCTAGACCGCACCTGAAGTGGTTGTATGATGCCGCCACCTTCTCCCTGTGGTCTAGTAGACTAGTCCTGTGCTCGCAGACGCTAGGCTGAAGAGTAGTTATTCTTCTGAGGCCTAGGATGGCGCCGGCACTGGAACTCTGTTTCTCTCTTGTTGAGGGAGGTGGCATTGCTGCCGTCCCCTTAACTGTATTGGCAGACCCTATGTTGGAGAATAGAATTCTCCTGCCGCCTAGGATGGCGCCAATACTGAAACAGAGTTTCTTAAGGGTGTGTAGGACTGGCAACCTTGCTGGCTCCTTCCGCACCTCATACAGGACCCTTTTCCTTCCCCCTAAGTTCTTTTGAGATGCCCGAGCCATTGTCTTTCTTTGAGCCGTCGTCCTGCAACCTCACCGTTGCCGGTGGATTGCGGGGCCGGCCAGACTCCTATTATGCAGCTCTTGTCCGGCTGCCTGCGGCTATTCCAGCTGCGGGTAGCCATGACAACTGCCGGCAGCCATGTTGGCTGCCGGCGGCCATGTTTTATACAAACTGTCGGCGGCTATGACGGCTGCTGATGGCTATGCAAGCTGATGGTACCCATGTCATCTGTCGGCAGCCATGACGGCTGTCGGCGGCTGGTGGCTGCTGGCAGCCATGATGGCTGTTGGTGGGAAGTCCTTTCTGTCACTAAGGTTCTTCAGTCCTCGCACTGCTGGCCACAAGTTCTGTTGCCGGGGTGCTGACTTAGCCGGCAGTATGCTGACTGTACCAGTGCTGCCGGGTGCTAGCCTGCCGGCTATTTGCCGACTGGACCTTGCCGGCGATGGTACTTTTGGCTGGATGGAAGCCTGAATGTTACATTCTCCCCTTCCATTTGAACCTTCTTTCTGGAGAAAGGCAGTAAATTAGACATTTACATCCTTAATTGGTGTATACATACACAGTAATAAGGCAGCCTTCACTCCATGCTGTCTCTCTCTCTTTTAGCTAGCATGCTGGGTGCGCTGGCAGGGACTAGCTATGCCGGCTATATGCCGGCTGAATTACAGTATATGTTTATACAGGTATTCAGTATATTTGCAGTATAGGATATACTGCAGATAGAAAAACTATTGTATATATTATACTACTAGTTATTTTCAAATATATCTTGGGTATCCTTACCCGGGTGTTTGCTGAGACTAATCCTATATTGAAAGAATAGTATTTCTTCAATATTCTGATTAGAAATCAATTTTCATATTACCCGCCAATATTAAATATTTTAAAGGGCTGGTGGTATTACACTTCTAACCCTAAAAGGTAAAAACCATTATCCTTGAGTTTCCCTGATCAGGAAACTCTATGATTTTAATATTGTAAGGGAAGGTCTCAGCAAATGGGCTGGGTAGGATACACAAATATATGTCTTTTATATTTCCTAGTCCAGTCAGAGTCATGCCGGCTGGACCGTGCCGTCAGATGCTTTACGTAATGGCAGCACGCTGGCTAAACTACATTATATATAGTTATACAGTAGTCAGTATATACTGCAAACAGAAAACTATAGTATGATTATACAGTAGTTAGTTTCTAACATATTTTGGGTATCCTTGTGCGGGCTTCTGCTGGCACCGTTCCTATATTGAGAGAATAGAATTCCTTCAATACTCTGATTAGAAATCAGTCATCCTTACCCCACAGTGTTAAAGAATAAAAAGGGGCAGTGACTTGTACACTTCTCTACCCCTTGAGGTTAGAACCCTTTTGTTAAAGTTTCTTGATAGAGGAATCTCCTTATAGTTAATGCTGAGGGGAAGTAACAGCATTTGCTTGCAGGATATACACAAGTGTGTGTCTCCCACTATCCCTTTCTAGCTTACTATCCTAAGCTATTTTAGTTAAAAGATGACCTTTACATATTGCTTATCAGTGAGATAATCAATTGTATACTCATTCTGCTTTCCCTTCTTTACAGGAGGAACCGCAGATGACGTGTGTTGCAGTCTTCTGCAATATCAAGAGTAAGTACTTTTATGGTCATAATACATGCAGGTTCCATGCCCCCTGCATTATTATTTCTGAATCCCTGCGTTATTGGAACCCTCAAGTTTTCAATGTATGTCGGTCCTTAATGTCCGAAGGTTTCGAGAATCCCAAGTCGATCGAGTCTAGGGATGCAGCTCGTAACAAACTACGCAACTGGGTGAGAGGCTTCCAGAAAATCTCTCCGGGACCATACCTACCTAATGATAGGATGCGTAACCTACTATTCCCGAAAGCAAGTAAGGAAATAGTGGTGCCCCAGGCACGATTCACACCTCCCTGCGGCCAGGTAGCCCTTGGGATGGAGGGCAGGAAGCCCTCATGGGAAGAGGTGGATAATGTCATGTCAGAATTACTTCCGTCCGTGCCGGCTTTAGAGCAATTAACATTGACATCTTCACCCTCTACCCCTCTATTAGACGAAACGGACCAATTGTGGGCCCATATGAAAGGTCTAATGGAAAACTTTCGCAAACAAGGCGAAAAGGAGGGAGCGAAATGCAAGATAGAGCTTTGTGAAGCTCCACTTGTCGCTCCCCAAGGGTCATACAAACAACCCAGAGACCAAGACCTTCCGACATGCTCCAAAACCAATCCCTGGAGGTTTGCGGAGCTTAAGCCGATTTTAAACGGCAAACTCTACATCTCAGAGAAGATGGGTGCTGTTCCTTTGGACAAAATCCAGTTTTGGCCAAGCTTTGACGCTTTCCCTAATTGCTTCATTCGACTGAGACATGAACCAACGTCAAGAAAAGAAACGGAACTGAAGGAGGTCATGATTCTCGACCATGATAAGTCACAGGCTATCTTGTCAAGTAGCCTGAGAAAGGTGGGTTACTCGGTGTCGAAAGTATTTACACTAAGTAACAGACACCCTTCCTTTCTTGCTCCTGGTTCAATATCATTCCCCTTTACGTGGAAGGCATTTAAATCTGTTGCCAAGGCAGTGGAGGCAGGTAGACCATATCCTGCACTCAAGGAGTGCAAGCCTCTGTCACTAGCCTTTCCCAGGCAGGAGAAGGATTGGAAGGAAGTCCACTTAACCTTTTCAGTAGGAAGACTAGACGCAGATGTCGCTAGACGACAGTTTAGCGAGAATCTCCCTAAACTATCTGAGTTTCTTTTGAGTAAGAAACAAGAAACAAAGGAGAGGCTTGCAGCCTCCCTATCCCTACAGAACTGCATAGAGTTGTGTCCAGCTCACCAAAGTACCCCAGACATGCTCATGGTCTTAGCTAAAATGCATATGGCCACCTTAGTAAAAGACCTTTATGCCTTTATGAAGGCTAGGAGAGCCTGTAGAGAGTTTGTGTTCACTGCCGCAACAGTGAAACACGAAACCAGGAAGCTGATATCTTCCAATATCTGGGGTAGAGACCTCTTTCCAAACGAGGTAGTTAG
Organism: Palaemon carinicauda; assembly: GCF_036898095.1. Classification (NCBI taxonomy): domain Eukaryota; kingdom Metazoa; phylum Arthropoda; class Malacostraca; order Decapoda; family Palaemonidae; genus Palaemon; species Palaemon carinicauda. The sequence goes on along the minus strand of NC_090738.1, from coordinate 3,813,239 downwards.
AAAGGCTATCAAGAAGGCCACCACGGAGTACATAGGACTTCTCCAAAAGTGGGGCATCCTTTCAAAGAGAAAGTCTTTCACAGTTGTGGGTCCCCAACCTAAAAGGAAGACGGAAAACTCTAGAAATATTCCTCGGGCTGTTCAACAACATCCCACAGTTGCAATGACCGTGGTGTCACAGGCAAGCGGTCGAATATGTAAACCCTCTGATCAGGCGAAGCAAAGAGACGCTTCTGGTAGGAGGGAGGTTCCTTCAGGATCGCTGGACTTTCGATCCTTGGGTCCAAGGCCTAATTGAGATGAGACTAGGATGGGAAGTAGACATGCCTCCCCTATCATTTCCTCAACTCTTCCTACACTCCAAAACTCTCTTGGAATAGTGTACCTTAGAGCTCTAGAGCATACAGGCAGTAAGGAAAGTATAGTCCATCGAATTCCAGGGAAGGCTGTTTGATGTTCACGTGAAGGACTCAAGAAAACTCAGAGTCATTCTGGACTTGTCGCCACTCAACAAGTTCAAAGAAAACAGCAAGTTCAGAATGTAAATCCTTCTGAACATATGGACCCTGTTTCAAAAAGGGGTGTTCGCTATCTTGTCAGACCTAAAAGATGTCTATTGGCAACTTCCAGTCAGTCACCCCGTCCCCTCCTACCTAGGATTCAAGTTACAGAGAATAACGTATGTTTTAGGAAAGAAACTGGTCAGACTAAACACAGTCCTAAGTATCTTCACGGGATTGGCAGACACAGTCATGCAAAAACCAAGCCTAGAAAGGGTTCAGGCAACAATGTAGCTGGACATAAGGCTGGGGTGGGCAGCACCCGAAGTGGCTGGTCTATGAGCATCCAAGGAAGTGATCCGGTTCCCGGAACATTGGGGATGCAAGCTAAGCTTCAAGAGTTCTCGATTCTCTCCAGCTCAAAGGCTTCAATGGTTAAAAAAACCATTGAAACCTATGGTCACACCAACTCTCCTTTCCCTTGGGGATGTAAAAGGAGATCGCAGGGTCGGTCAAGAGACTATAGTAATCAGTCAGGATTCCAAGACGCTAACAGGGAGGAGTTCTGAACTCTCTCCAGTTCGCAGTGATGACAGACCCAGTGCTAAGAGCACAGCTGAAAGATGCGTTAAGAGTCTGGAGAAGATACGCATCAAACGCTCGAAGAGATCTAAAATGACTGATATCGGTCTTTCCTTGATCGCTTCCCAACCAATGGTCAAAGGCCAAAAGCCTATTGAGGACCGTGCCCTTGCAACTACCTCGACTATTGAAGATCATCCGCATGGATGCCTATTCGGAAGAATGGGTTGTTCACTCCCATTAGAGGAAAGTCCAAGGGGCTTGGTCATTTCTACCCAAGGCCAAGGTAGTCCTGTTGAGGTTAGGGAAACTCTCCACGGAGTTCAGACCTCCTCAGGCTGATCTGGGACATCAAAGCGATAATGAGACGTCAGAACCGACAAGGCTAGAGAGCATCTCGTACAGTCTAGGTGACGTTAACCATCCCTTACCTAAAGGGATGGCACCTATCAGAAGCTTATGTACAATCGATCCGCAATGTTACAGCGGATGCTCTACTCGGGCTCAAGCCGATAGAGTTAGAATGGTCCACAGACGCAGACCTATTCTCTCCCAGATGGGAACAAGTCCCCGAGCTGCAGATCGACCTCTTCGTCACGAGCGTCATCAAAAAACTACCTCGATATGTAGCCCCATACGAGGATCCTCTAGTGGAGATAACAGACATCATGTCTCTAGTATAGAAGGGATGGACTCAGTAATTCCTGTTCATCCCATCCAATCTCCTGCTGAAGGTCCTCAACATGCTGAGATCCTTCCGGGGAGGAGTGGCTCTGTTGGCTCCCAAGTAGCCCAAGAGCAATCTGTTCCCTTTAGTGAAGGAACTGAGGCTGAGGCTGGCCCTTGTTCTGAACCCACGACTATCTCAGAAGGTTCAGAAGTTAATTGCCTTCGATTTATCACAGAGAGCCTAAACCCTTCATTTCATGATTTTCTTGCCATAGCGGTTAGGAAAAGATATGGGATCTCAGAAGGCAATATAGAATGCTTAGAAGAATACAAGTCTAAGTCGACTGGAAGACAATATGAGTCATCTTGGAAAAAGTGGGTTGCTTTTGTAAAAGCAAAAGGACCGAAAGAAATTTCAATGAACTTCTGTCTGTCCTCCTTTGTCCACCTTCAAAATCAAGGTCTGGCAGTCAACATGACAACTACGTGCAAGTCAGCCTTGACTAGACCTCTTCTATATGCCTTTCAAGTAGATCTGGCGAATGAAATCTTTAATAAGATTCCGAAGGCATGTGCAAGGCTTAGGCCTGCAGCACCGCCAAAGCTCATCTCATGGTCATCTGTGAACAATGAAGATTGTTCCCTCAAGGATCTAACCCAAAAGGTTATATTTCTGTTCGCTATAGGCTCCGGGGCTAGAGTTAGTGAAATAGTGACCCTATTTAGAGATGAGGGGCACATTCAGTTCACAGAAGCGGGAGAACTGAATCTCTTTCCTGATCCAACCTTTCTCGCTAAGAACGAGCTACCCACTAAGAGGTGGGGTCCCTGGAGAATCTGCCCTCTGAAAGAAGATGTCTCTCTATGTCCTGTAGAGTGTCTAAAGGTCTATCTTCGTAGAACTTCAGACTTCAGGGGAGGACAGCTCTTTAAAGGAGAAATCTCTTGATCAACTTATCCCCAAAACAACTGAGGGCGAAGCTCACCTACTTTATTCGCAGAGCAGATCCTGACAGTACTCCCGCAGGTCATGATCTGAGGAAAATTGCTTCATCACTAAACTTTTTTCAGTATATGGACTTTGAGCGTCTTCGCTCATATACTGGATGGAAATCATCCAGGGTGTTCTGCAAACACTATGCTAAGCAAGTCCATGAACTGTAGCATTATGTGGTGGCAGCAGGTAGTGTATTAAAACCTATCGTCTAATTCTGCGATGAACAGTTAATTGATTGGGACTGTCAATTAAAGGGAGAAGGTGTCAGCACTTTTAGTGTGATCTCCTTTTAAATGAGTGTTGCCATGGTGACACTAACTCTGTTCAAAATCTTAGGTGTGGAATTATACAGATAGCACTAGTGCCGTGTATACATAGTACACAGTGTTGATAGAAAATAACAGGTACAGAAATTATGAAGAGAAATTTTATTAAAAAACTTTTCTTCAGTCTGAGAGTGGCACTCATCATTTCTCTTTCAAAAGAGAAAAATAATTTCTGTATCTGTCACAGGTGTAATTGCTTTCTTATACTACATTCGTTTTACTTGGTAATTCATTCAGTCATTTATTAGAAATAAATGTCTATTAGAATGTAATTGCGTCCTAATTCGCCCGACAATTGCTTGTTTAAGATGCCAGAGTTCTTTGACTTACTCATGTATGTATACTTCATATCATTGTATGCTTGCAAACAATGGATATAAGGGACACTGATATTGGTTCGGCAATACATACAAACCATGAGACTGTTTGTATACTCAGTGTATACTTATGTTTGTTCATACAATATATGCTAACCTTGAGGCCCCTTTTCTACCGTCTAGAATGACTCTTCCCTGTTTATGATTAGTGATGATGACGGATAATGGTAACGTCATTTGTTTCAAATGGTCCAGATGACCATAGAAATATTGTCCCAAGGTTAAGGTACTGATGAAAATCCACAGATACATTAATGCTCTGGTGTGCTTCCATGAGGACGACATGGTTTGAGCCCAAAAAACGGATTTTGAGCGAAGCGAAAAATCTATTTTTGGGTGAGATAGCCATGTCGTCCTGATGGACCCACCCTTCTTTCTAAAAAAAAGATCTTCACAGTATCCCTCCCGAATCTGCTGTATCTGTATCACCATGCTCAATGCTACAAGGAATGTCCACCATCTTGGATATGGCGCTGTTGTGATACTCAATAGTAGCATGGGAACTAGGGTAACCTTGATACAGCTCCCCTTCCAATTCTGCCACTTTCCCCCTCGAAGCGTAAACGCTATTCGGGGCGCAGATTGCTATGTGGCGTGTCAAGAATACGTCCCCTGATATTATGCGATATCCTTGAGAGGAAATTTAAGGATATTCGCGCCAGGAGTTAGAATTCTGGAGACCTAAAGTAAAATTCTCTGGGAATATCACTGTAGTACATATATCCCCTAGGAAGCTACTTATAGGAACTTCCATCAGGACAACATGGCTATCTCACCCAAAAATAGATTTTTCGCTTTGCTCAAAATCCGTTTATTCGTTTTAATAAATCATGACTTAAAAAGATAATTGTACTTCATTAAAGCATTTTTTACTTTTGTTTTCAATTTCGGGTGCATTTCAACCATCAGCTAATAGTAACTTGTTCTTATTCTACAGTATCATTGAGTAGTGTAAGATACAAACAAGTGTTTTTTTTTCAAACTTATAGAAAGCATGGAGTGGCGGTAATTAGTTTTATGAGTTCTGGTGATGATTTTTAGTCTATGAGTCTTCATGCCTTGTACTGAAATTGTTAATGATGTACAGTTACCTTTGAAAAGTAGCATGAACTAAAAATACTATGATGAAAAGCATTTGAGATGAATGTAGTGTAGTACAGTAGGTTACCAAGTGTGTATAGTCAACAGTAGGTAGGTAATGGTCACTAACTTGTAAGTTGGTAGGTTTTGAGTTGACTTCCCCCCGAGGGCAGCAAGCATTCATGGATTTTCGATTTTCACGTCTGTCTCTGTTGGTTGGTTGTTGTATTGTAGCCTTTCTATTGTTCGGCCTGTAGGTGATCTGAAAAATTCAGAAGCTTGGTTGTTAAAATAAAAGGAAATTTGAAAGGTTTTTAGTTTTAGAGACAGATGTGAACAGAGAAAGGATGATGGTGGTAGTGGAAGGGGGCCATCATGTCACGGATAGTGGTAGTTCAAAAGATTATAAGGCCTTTAAAATGTAGAGAAATGTTGCGGGTGGGGTTGTCCAACCCTTTAATCCTTAGGGTCCCTGCGGAATATTTTAGTAGTAGAAAAAGTTATGGAAAAATACAGCGGATGATGTGTATAGTGCCTTACGGTGAGGCGATGAGATGAATTTTAATGAGGAATTCAGAGGTTATATTACCTCGGTGGAGGTAGGTTTGAAAGCAACTGTCTGTGGATTTCTATGTTTTCGACAATTGCTTTTGCCAGTGTGGCTGCAGTCTGCCTGGCGTGTTACGAGTTGATTTCCGCTTGTAGGTTACCCCTCAGTTGTACTGTCTCCCTACATTCTAGTAGGTAGTGCAGGAGGGACTGTTGTTGTGTAACGTCACAATATTCACAAGGTCTTTCATTGTTTTCTAACATATCCCAATTTGCTTTGTATCCCAGCCTAAGTCTGTGGATGCATACAGCCTGCTCTCTTGGTGTGTGTCTGTCAGTGGGGGAAGGCACTAGATCTGTGGCCCATTTGTACCATGTGGCAGAGGGGGAGTTATTCCCTATCCACTTGTGTAAGTCCTTGATTAGATTTTCTTTGAGCTGTGGCTTTATTTCATTTTTCATTTGTTGTAGTACAGGCTGCATGTGCACCTGTACTCTGTCTATATGTCTGGTACTTTTGGCCAGCTCATCTGCTTTCTCATTCCCAGTTATTCCTATGTGACTGGGAATCCAGTTGAGAGTCATAGGTCTGCCTCTTTCATTGTGCTGCTATAAAAAGGCTTCTATATCAGCTAGTAGAGCCTTGTTTTCTTTGTTCCTTTCTTGTTGCCAGGATTGCATTAAGGATCTTGAGTCAGTATGGATGACTACAGGTCCTTCTTCATTTTCAATGGAAAGTTTTAGTGCTTGTTGTATTGCAACAAGCTCTGTCTGCATAGTGGAGACATTGTTGGATGTTCTTCCGCAGGCTGTGAAGTTGTTGGAGTATACTGCAGCTCCTGTTGTTTGAATTCCAGGATCTACAGTACCATCAGTGTTGTAGGTCTGCGCCCCTGCAGTTTCTGTGCTCCTCATTGCTTCCTAGGCTGCAGTTCTTAGTTCCTCCATTGTGCAGTCTTCCTTTGCTCTAGGAAGCTTTGTGTACCTAAAGGTCGCCACTTCTTTCTTCCAGGGTGGGATGTGCTGTGTGCCCTGCTTTGTGTCTGGGCTTAGTTGCAAAATTTCTTCAGCTATTCCCAGGCTCTTTATGTTATTGCTGTGATCCTTGCCATAGGAGCTTGGGGTCTGGATCTCAGGGCGCTTTGTGAGCTTCTCTCGTACTCTCTTTTTTGTTATTTATTCTCTGTCAGAGAGAAATATTTTTGCTATGGTGGACGCATTTCTCTGTGCAATCCTGTCTTCTAGAGATGGCAGGTTGGTTTCCAGACTCATGTTGCACAGCCTTGTCATAGCTTTTGTTTTGTCTGTTTATTTTTAGTCCCAGCTCGTTTGACTTTTGGTTGATGTCATTTAGTGCCCCTTGCATTCTTACCATTCTGACTGGCGCTCGTGCTATTACACATACATCATCTGCATAGATGAATATCTCTACTCCCTCAGGGAGTTGGAGAGAGGCTATGTTTTCCACGAGGATGTTGAAAAGGAGGGGCTAAGAATTCCTCCCTGTGGAGTTCCATTTTCCAAGTCATGAAAGGCTGATATCACTCCTTGAAATTTGCCTCTGGTTTGTCTTCCTAGCACATAGTTCTTTGTCCATGCTAGTAGATGACCTTTTACTCCTTTTCTGGCCACCGATTGCAGCATTGTTGCTGAGCTGGGTAGCTCGAAGGCTTTCTCAAAGTCTATGAAGACTATAGTTGCCTTCTTCTGGTGTATACAGCTGAGAACATCTGTTATGCATTCAGTGGTTCCAATTCCTTCCTGATATGCATATAGCTATTTATGCAGGGGACCAATTTTGTACTTCATCCTGTTTAGTACCATTTTTTCTCCTGTTTTTTTTCCATGCAGGATAGTAGAGCTATTAGTCTCGGGTTTTTCGGATCCTTTGGCTTTGGGATCGGCTGAGTATCCTGTTTCCTCTATGTCTGGGGTCTTGTGTGCTCAAGGTGTGTCTTCTTCATTAACCTCAGGAATGTGGTTTCTCCTGCTGGACCCATGTGTCTGATCATGGTGTAGGTTATTCTGTCTGCTCCTGGTGCAGTGTTTTTGCCTGTTTTGTACACTGCTCTGAGTTCCTCGATTGTGTATGGGGTGTAAGTGTCATCCTGTAGTTGACAGGCTGTGCTGACCTAGCTGGCGCTAGTTGCTCCTGAAGTATTCTGGTTTCAGGGGAGAGGTTAGCTGAACCTGTCCTGCTTGCAAAGGCTGTTGCAATCCTTTCTGCCTCTTCATGGGGGTGTGGATGAATTGCAGCTGGTGTCTTCTTTTTTCCAGCTACTCTGTTCAGCCATTTCCATAATTTGGAGAGAGAGGTGTAATGTGACAAGTTTGTGCACCATTCCATCCATTTTTATATTCTTATTTCATGAATTCTCTGTTGGACGTCATTTTTAACAGTTTGCAGCAGTTCTCTGTTCTCTATTGTGGCTCTTCTTCTGTAGAGTTTTGTGACCCTGGTTAGCCGTGTTGTGAGTCTTCTTACTTCTGGACAGTAGTACCAGGTGTCCTTGTAGGTGTAGTTCATTTTCCCTGCTTTCAGAGACATTGCTTTGCTTACTGCATTGTGAAATACATCAACTAGGTCCTTTTCTAGTTGATCTATGTCCTCAGGAGGGTTGCAGTTTGCTGCCCACTCTTCGAGGGCTAGTCCTAAGCTGATCCAGTCTGCCAGGTCTTGATTCCATCTTGATGGAGGTGGTGGTATTGGAGGTAATTGTTGCACCTCCAATTCTGTTACTGTAACAAAGTGGTCACTGAACAAGGTTAAGTGCACTCGCCATCTGGTTAGGTGTCTGATTGCAGTTGTGGTAAATGTCAGATCTAGTCTGCCTCCTCTTATGTGTGTAGGGTCCCCTGTGTTTAGTAGGGAGACTCCTTCAAATTCCCCTAGGGCAAAGGCTATGTGCTCTACTGACAGGTTCGTTGTTGATGGGGATGATAATATAAGATGATGTGCATTAAAATCCCCTCATATAATTGTTGGTGAGCCTTCTGTGTGTGCAAAAAGCTGTGTCGGCTGCAGTTCTCCTGGTTCTTCTCTATTCATTTTCTTATTGATATTGTAGAGGTCTATTTTGTGGTTCAACAATGTTACTCTCACCGCTAGCGTCTCTACATTGTTGCCACAGGGAATTGGATTGTGTATCCTTGTTGTTGGTATTGATGTCCTAACCACTGTAGCTAGACCTTTGTCAGTGCCTATCTGTGGGGTGGTGTAGGCATTGTAACCTGTAATTCTAAATTTGATGCCTGTTGTTAGGAATGTCTCTTGCAACAGGATGACATCTATCTCCTCGGTTTTGCTGACTGCAATTAGGGAGAACATTTTAGGCCTCACTCCGGCTGTGGTCCAATTAAGGATCTTCAATCCGAAGTGTAGGTTGAAGAGAACTGTCTGGGATCCCTGGGGGCGAAGGGAGGTGCCTTAACCTCTGTTGATGGAGTGGATGAGTTGAGAGGAACGATGGAGATAGGATCTGAGGAAGTGGATGTGGAAGGAGGACTTGAATGCCTTGGTAAGAAAACTTTTTAAAAGTTCTTCCATGTTGGCTTGAATAGTGCCTGCAATGATCCTCCCTGTCACTGGTCGAGTGACAAGGTCTGTCAACTTTTCTCTAAGGACCGTTGTTTTGATATAAATGGTACTTGGTAGAGGTTTGGGAGCTTGAGCTTGTGCAGTGGAGGTGGGGGCTCTTGTGGAGGACCTAGCTCTTGAAGTTCCTCTTCTGAGCTCATCCTGAGTATAGAATCTTCTTTTTGGTTGAGGTTTAGGAGTTGTTCTATCTCTTGGCTCTTCTCTCTTTTCCTTGGGGAGAGCTGCTATGACCCTAGCAACCATTTCAGAGCATCCCCATGCCATGGCTGTATGCTGCTTCTTGCAGTTTGGGCACCTCGGGCTGGTTAGTATGCCTGCCTTGCACTTATTAATGCACTCCTGTGTGGGGTGCCTTTGACTGCACAGACCACATGTGTCAAACTGTGCTTGACATTGCTCCTTTTGGTGGCCAAATTTCTGGCACTTGTAGCACCTGAGAGGGCCTGGGTAGTATTTCTTTACCCAGAAACTGCTGAAGATCCCTATATTGACCTTTTTTGGGTGTGGCCCTATGAAGGTCATGAGGATGGCCTTGGTTTAGGTGCCCCGCTTCATTTTTCATCTTTTCAGCAGCCGTGATGTTTTTCAAGTCAGTTAGGTAGCTCTCCAACATTTCCATTGGGTAGCCAACTACAACTGCTTTTTTGACTTTCTCTTCTTCCTTCAGCTCCTTCAACTGTATGGCTGATGTTGTTCTCAGTGTGATGAGATCCCATACGTCCTTTGTCGATATGGTCCATTAGCTCTGCTTATTTGGTTTGGCCTGGATCTTCAGATTCTTGAGTTTTTGTTCAAAAGCCGCTATGGCTCTAAAAGCCTCCGAGGAGTTGTTAGCCAACACCCTGAAGTAGTTGGTTTTTCCTTTGCTCTGGTCCTCTGCCTCAGTTGAGGTTGATTCTGAGGGAATTCGTTGGGTGGCATAAGTCATTTTTGTCTGATTTTTCTTTCTGTTGACTTGGTTCCATTCCTAGTTGTCTTCTTCTGTATCCTCTTGGGTCCTTTTTCTGTTTGGTTGGTCCATTACTGGTTCCAATCATGAGTCAGTTTCAATTTCAGCGCCGACCATGGCTTCTAATACTTTTTCTAGCTCGAGAGTCATTATGGGTTCCAAGTCCAAGTCCGGAGAGATGGGGGTGAGGAAAGACAGTGTGCCTGGTTGGGTTATTCAACCCTTTAAGCCCTAAGGCCCCAGACAAAGTTATAGTGTTAAGTAGAAAAATGAATTATAGAATCTGAAAAAGAACTATTATTTAGGGAGGCCCTATCTATCCTATTAGTACCTATGTACTAGCCTGCACAAATTGCAGCTGGGGAGCCTCCTTACTGCTTTCCAAGCACTAAGTTGGCCCAGCAGTCAATTCCTGCAGAAAGGTATATTTAGGATTGGTAAATCAAAACACTGGACAACCTATTATTTTATTGAAACTTTGTGTGAATTTACTCCTGGCTTATTTATGCCAGGTCAAAAGATAACCCTATTTCCTATCTCCTATCACTTGGCTTATATGCGCCAAGACCAGCAGCCCTATGCCACTTGCCACAGACAGTGAGAGTGGGAGATTTTGACCCTTGGGTCCTGTTTCAGCTACAGTTTTAAGACCACAACTGCTACCAGATTTTCCACAGGAGGGTTTGTTAGTAAAAAAGAAAGTTAGGACAGTGGTAAAGAAAGCCTACAAAGTCTTAAGACTTTGTTCTTATACTAAAGGCTGAAGATCAGTCGATTTTTTGGGGGGCAGAGCCCTTAGCAGTAGCAGCAGGTGGCACTGAAGGCACACTACAGCAGCCAACTCGTAGGGGCAGCAGCAAGGCAGCCCCTACAGGCAGGAGTCCTGTCGACAACGATGGCAGTGGCAGCAGCAGTAAGCAGTCTCTGGCAAGCAGAGAAGGAGCAGCAGCAGCAGCAGCAAGCAGGCAGTCCCTCAGGAACAACAGCAGGCAGCAGGATTAGCGAGTCGGCAGCAGATCTGGGAGCAGCAGGCAGGAAGGTCCTCTCACTGTGGGATCAGCAAGAGAACTCCTGTCTCTGTTACCTAATCCCACAAATAAGGAGGGCTGACTGTATTGTAACCACGTGGATTACCAAGTCATGGGACAAAGGTCCTACACAAGTGAGCCTATTCAGGCTTAACCCTGGATAGGTACGCTCCTCGGACACCCTTTTAAGGGTATACTCGGACGCGCGCGACCCCGACGGCAAAAAAAATTCTTGAAAAATCAGTTTTTGCAGTAACCTCCTTTTTTCTTTTGCCAAAAAAAACTTCAATGAATGCTTAAAACAACTGTAAAGATAAATACTACTCATCTGCAGAAAAACTATTTATTATAAATATTTTAAAAAATTAAGTAGAAAAAAAAGACCTTACATAAAAATTCATAAAAAAAAAGTTTATACATATATACACAAATCCTTTTAGGAATTGATTCTTGAATGTTTAGGACACATCTTGATGTATTTTGGATGAAGTCAGACCCATGGAGGTGAAGATCTGAAATGAGAAAAAAAGGGTAACTTTTTTTGGCCAAATAAATTTGTCCAAATTTCATGAATTTTTTTGGGTACCCAAATGAAATAGGAAGTGGCTAATTTTTTTAGGGAATAAACATATGTTATCCTAAAATAGAAATATGTAAAAAAATCTTCATTATTTTGTAAATTACATTTATATCAGGGGCCATATCTAAAGGTCCTTTTTTGAGTACTTAGAAATTTCGTAAAAAAATACATATATTTAATATATAATATGATATTTATGCAGGTAAAAATATACCAAAATATCACAAATTCTATAGGGAACAAGAATATATATAGATAGGGCAACTTACGCTTCGGATATGTCCACAAAATGGCCGCCAACCACACTGACTCAGACTCCCTAATCTGCCACTTGAAATGTAGGAAGGGTATGTCAATTTCAAGGTGTTATTTACTAATCTAATTATTCTTGGATATGCATAAAAATTGTATGGTGGGTTGCTGGGTAATTGTCGATTATTTTACGACTATAAAATTAAAATTCTGACCCAAAAAAATTTTTTTGAAGGGAAATAAAATCGAAAAAAAAAAGAAATGTAAAACAATATAATATTTTAGCTAAAAAAATTTGATGATATTCAATCAAAAAAGAAGTAAACAAAATTTTCCGACAAATAAACATCTAGAGGAATCATTACTCTGTGATAGTTCCTTAGTACGTAGTAATTTTGAAAGAAATGGGAAAAAACGAAAAAGTGGCAATCGCAGGAAAAGCGAACACATACCTATATATACGCCATATCTGGCTAAAAATAAAGATAGGCATGGGTAGCCAGATCATCTAGAAACACTTTCCAACACTATAAAAATACAAGTTTTGCGACACTACTTGCCAATTCCTTACGGTAACATGACTAAGCAAAAAAATGCAAAACAAATAAAAAGGGGAACTCGCGGAAAAATGGCCATTCTTATATACGGCATTTCAGAAAAAAAAAAAAAATTTCAGCCACGTGCTAGGCAAACCATCAAGGCACATTTTCCGACAAATAAACATATAAATGAATCATTACTCTGTGATAGTTCCTTAGTACGTAGTAATTTTGAAGGAAATGGGAAAAAACGAAAAAAAGGAAATCACAGGAAAATCGAACACATACCTATATATACGCCATATCTGGCTAAAAAAATAGATAGGCATGGGTAGCCAGATCATCTAGAAACACTTTCCAACACTATAAAAATATAAGTTTTGCGACACTTCTTGCCAATTCCTTACGGTAACATGACTAAGTAAAAAAATGAAAAACAAATAAAAAGGGGCACTCGCGGAAAAATGGCCAACATTTTATTATACGCATTTCAGAAAAAAAATTTCAGCCACGTGCTAGGCAAACCATCAAGGCACATTTTCCGACAAATAAACATCTAAATGAATCATTACTCTGTGATAGTTCCTTAGTACGTAGTAATTTTGAAGGAAATGGGAAAAAACGAAAAAATGGCAATCACAGGAAAATCGAACACATACCTATATATACGCTATATCTGGCTAAAAAAAAATAGGCATGGGTTGCCAGATCATCTAGAAACACTTTCCAACACTATAAAAATATAAGTTTTGCGACACTACTTGCCAATTCCTTACGGTAACATGACTAAGCAAAAAATGCAAAACAAATAAAAAGGGGCACTCGCGGAAAAATGCCCAACATTCTAATATACGGCATCTCAGATAAAAAAAAGACATGCATGTGTTAGCCCAACCATCAAGGCACACTTTCTAACACATACACATGAAAAAAAAAATCAATAATATACGGCAATTCCTTACTACGAAGTAAATATTTACAAATATTGAAAAAAAAAAAACTGAAATTGGCAACCGCAGTTAAATACCCAATATACCAATAACTACGTCGTATCTGACAAAAACAAAGTCACGCATGGGTAGCCAGATCATCTAGACACACTTTCCAACACTAAAAAAGCAAAAGTTTTACGACACTATTTGGCAATATCTTACGGAAAAATGACTTGGCAAAAAAATGAAAAAAAATGAAAAAGGGGCACTCGCGGTAAAATGCCCAACATTCTAATATACGGCATCTCAGATAAAAAAAAAAGACATGCACGTGTTAGCCCAACCATCAAGGCACACTTTCTAACACATAAACATGAAAAAAAAATCAATAATATACGGCAATTCCTTACTACGAAGTAAATTTTTACAAATATTGAAAAAAAACAGAAATTGGCAACCGCAGTTAAATACCCAATATACCAATAACTACGTCGTATCTGACAAAAACAAAGTCACGCATGGGTAGCCAGATCATCTAGACACACTTTCCAACACTAAAAAAGCAAAAGTTTTACGACACTATTTGGCAATATCTTACGGAAAAATGACTTGGCAAAAAAATGAAAAAAAATGAAAAAGGGGCACTCGCGGTAAAATGGTCCTCGTGGTGATGAACGACATTTTAACTAAAAAAAAAATCATGCACATGGTAGCCAAACAATCCACCAAGACTTTCCACAACTGATAACCTATACAAGTTGCACCATTCTACAACAATTTCATAATACTTAATAACTTTGATAATTATGCAAATTACCTTAAAAGGGTAAACTCGGTCGCGCTCGACCCCGACGCGTCTCAGAAATCGGGGAAGGAGTACAGTTGCAGCAATGCACATCTAGACACTACTAGAGCGTGTAGGCGAGACACCTACTGCAGGTCGATCACCCACAAATTCAGTCACGGGGGTGAGTCACGTGAGAAAAACCTCTTTTTTTTGACGCTCGGGGTCGCGGACGACCCACCGTACCGTTCCAGGGTTAAAACAGGGAGAATGTGATACTACTGAGTCTGTCCAGACTTAACCTATGCCACCTGTTGAGATGCTACCACTAGAAAGGTATTGGGTCCTTTGACTAGCCAGATAGTATTATATAGGATCTCTCTCTGGTTATGGCTCATTTTTCCTTTGCCTAGACATTGAATATTCTGGACGATTCTGTAAACAGTCTCCTTTCTCATCATACACTTGACAACACAAAGATAATTGAACAATTATACTTCACTCAAGGGGTTAACTATTGCATGTATTTGCTCATGTTCAGTTGTTATCATTATTATTATTATTAGTATTATTATTATTATTGGAAAAGCAGGATACTTTAAGGTCAAGGGCCCAACAGGAAAAAATAAGACTAGTGAGGAAAGGAAATAAATAAACTACAAGAGAAGTAATAAACAATTGAAATAAAATATTTTAAGAAAAGTAACAACATTAATATTGTCTTTCATTTATAGACCATAAAAACTTAAAAAAATCAAGAGGAGGAGAAATAAGATAGTGTGGCTGAGTGTACCCTCGTGTACGAAAACTCTACTTTCCACTTAGTAAGGATATAAGAGATCGTTCAACTATGATAAACAGCTCTTTCAGGAGAAGGAAAAACCAAAATCAAGCCATTGTTCTCTATTCCTGAGTAGTGACATAGCCTCTGTACCATGGTCTTTGGGTCAGAGTTGTCTTGCTTAAGGATACACTCAGGCATACTATTCTATGTTTTCTTATTTCCTTTCCTCACTGGGCTATTTTTTCTATTGAAGCCATTGTTCTAATAGCATCCTGCTTTTCAAACAAGTGTTGTAGAATAGCCAGTAATAATAATGATATCTAACCCTCCAGACTCCTTCCAACACAATTATCAGATGAATATGGAAGGATAAAACACAAAGAAAGACTGACTTTCTTATGTCATCACCCACTGTAGTAGGAGGGAATGCCTATCCAGTCCTAAGATAGGACAAAATGCCTACCATGTGGCTCTACCACATGTGAGGCTATCTAACTCTCCATACTCCTTCAAATACCCAAATCAGATGAGTATGATAGGATAAAACACGAAGAAAGCTGACTACCTAGTTGGACAATCTTACATCTAGTCCCACCAGAGGAAAGTGGGAATGCCTATCTTGTCTCTAGATAGGAGTAATTTACATAACATTTAGCTTTACCTAACTCTCTTTTATCCTCCTAATACTTATAAGGTAGTTGGTTGGCCAGAGCACCAACCAACCGTCGAGATACTACCACTAGAGAATTACGGGGCCCTTTGACTGGCCAGACGGTAGTACATTGGATACTTTTCTCTGGTTACAGTTAATTTTCCCTTTGCCTACACTTACACCGAATAGTCTGGCCTATTCTTTACATATTCTCCTCTGTCCTCATACACCTAACAGCACTAAGAATACCAAACAATTCTTCTTCACTCAAAGGGTTAACTACTGCACTGTAATTGTTCAGTGGCCACTTTCCTTTCGGTAAGGGTAGAAGAGACTCTTTAGCTATGCTAACCACCTCTTCTAGGAGGATGACACTCCAAAATCAAACCATTGTTCCCTAGTCTTGGGTAGTGCCATAGCCTCTGTACCATGTTCTTCCACTGTCTTGGGTTAGAGTTTTCTTACTTGAGGGTACACTCGGACACACTATTCTATCTTATTTCTCTTCCTCTTGTTTTGTTAAAGTTTTTATAGTTTATATAGGAAATATTTATTTTAATGTTGTTACTGCTTTTAAAATATTTCATTTTTCTTTGTTTCCTTTCCTCACTGAGCTATATTCCCTCTTGGGGCCCCTGGCCTTATAGCATCATGCTTTTCCAACTAGGGTTGTAGCTTAGCAAGTAATAATAATATTAATAATAATAATAATAATAATAATAATAATAATAATAATAATAATAATGATAATAATAATAATAATAATAAGAAAAAGAAGAAGAAGAAGAAGAACAAGAACAAGAATCTGATGAATATGGAAGGATACACAGAAAAAAGTCTGATTATCCAGTTAGAGTCTACACCTACAATATACAAGACACCCAAATGTAGGAGGGGCGGGGGTAAGCAGATATACTCCTTCATCTAGATAACATCGCCTAAGAAATATCTATCTCCCTCTACTTCAGTGATTCTTAAACTGGGAGGCGTGCCCCCCTAGGGGGGGGGGGTGCCAGGAGCTTTCAAGGGGGGCACAAGTAGTTAAAATAGTAACAATGAAAATAAAAATGTAGTAATTATGATGGCTTTTGTTTTACAATACTACATAAATATGGATAAATCAATCACTAAGGAGGATGAATGATTGTATTAAGAGTAAAAATTATGTTTATTTTTGCAGTAATTTGAATTTTTTCCAGTATTTTCTATCAATGTAATAACTGTAATCTGTATAATGCTAAATTAGTTTGAAAAAAGATTATGATAAAATTTTGTTTCATCATGATATATTTATTTTACCCATTTTCTATGAACAATGTTTATTTTATTGAAATAATACTTTCTACTTTGGCAGAAATTTCAAGGGTGGGGAGGGGGGGGGGGGGGGGCATGGGATCTTTGCTTAATGCAGAAGGGGGCCCAAGGCAAAAAAGTTTAAGAACCACTGCTCTGCTTAGAGGAATAAACTGTAAGTCAGTGTCCATTTATTTTGAAAAGCTTTATTAAAAAATCTGGATTCCTGTATCCATATTTTGAGATGGTTTGCTGAAAGTAATCTAGACCAGGTTAGTAAATCTTAATCATGGTAAAGTTTATGACTCATGATTAGATATATCCTACCTCTTTCCTTCACTGGTGTCCCACGCCCAGTAGAGAGCGGGAATCAACAAATTGAACATAATGGGAAGTTCGTTGAAATAAACTTTATTTTGGTAATAATATTTTTTGTTTCTATACCGTCTTCCTCACTGCTTCGTGTTTTCAAGAGGATAGGGATAATGTTGACTTCAAAACTGAGGAGACAAAAAGAATGGCACTCTAATTACTACTTACCATTAGAGTGCTGATTTCTTTTAAAAGTGCATGCGGTTCTCCAGTTGAAGGAAAGAAAATGGGAAAATATTTAAATTTTAAAATCATATGGATAAAAGTTGATCAAACTGAGCATCTGGAGAAAAGCAATATGAATATCAGGTCAGGTGAGTATAGCAATGAAATTTTATTATCAAAATCTTGTTTTTCATATATATACTGTATTAGTGAATGACGCTTACTGAGTCACTTTTCATTTGATAAAAGTTGACAAATGCCCAATATTCCATTTTTGGGATTACAGTAATATGGTGTGTTTTCTTGAAGAACTTTACAATGGAAGGCTAGATCTTGAAATCCAATGAAAAAAGAAAATGCAAAAAAGATTTTGTTTTCCCTGCTTCTGGGCCAAAGCATCAATAGAAATAATACGCACTCAGTGATCATAAGGGAGACCCACGGATTCCGGCTTTATTGAGTTAGTCACAGCAGTTCTTATGCTGAAATACGCTGAGTAACCCAAGACAAGTTATCAACGAGAACTATACTGATACTAGAAACAAAGCTACTTAGGTGCTTGTTTGCACTTGACTACCAGCTTTTATGCGCCAGTGAATAAGCAGACGGACATACTTTTCTGAATGCTCTTAGCACCAGAAAACTTGTGTATCGTCCTCAACTTTTAGGTTAAAAGTACAGTAGATTAACTTCTGATTTTGTTATGTGTAGTGATAGAATTAAAGCAATAAACGTAACAAATTATTCGTCTTAGGGTACTGTTTACTTTAAGTATTACTAATCACCGTATGATGCCATTTAGTTTAGGTTCTTCATGACAGCATGGGAAGGGTTAACCAAGTCTACATCGTGGTTGTAAATTTTAGCCTAGCATATTGTAGAATTGTTTACTTTTTGTCATACAGCACAAGTACAACTGATGACTTTTTTCACATTAGTTTGATAAGTGTTTAGGTTTAATACCTTATCTCACACCATAATTTTTTTACAAATTTATCTCGCTTTCATATACTTGGTTAGCCTAATCTAAGCATTGATCCTTGGAGTAGGTTTCTAGGCTAAGTAACAGTCTTCTATAGGGTTGTTGTGGCCTATTAGTAACACCCCTGCTTGGTGATCACCAGACTGGGGTTCAAGTCCCTCTCAAAGTTGTTAGTTCCTTTAGTGGCTGCAACCTCACCATCCTTGTGAACTAAGGATGGAAGGTTTAGCAGAACCTATAGGTCTACCTGCTGAATCATCAGCAACCATTGCCTGGGCGCTGATCATATGTATATATGGTCAGTCTCTTGGGAATTTGCCTGCTTGCTAGGACAATGTCACTGTTCCTTGTCTCTCTCATTTATGAGCGGCCTTTAAATCGGCGTACAGTATACACCTTTGCTGCCTATGTTTTGTGAATGCGTGGGATTGTTTAAGTTAAAGTATATTGTTACTTCTTTACCTCTGCTGGTTTAAGGCTTTATACAAGAGCCTTGTGTGGCATGATTGATAGAGACCTTGCTTATCATTGAAAGAGACTGGGGTTTACTCCTATTGGGAAGTAAAACTGCAGTAATTAACCTTTACAGAATACTTGGTAGCTAAAATTTTTTTACATAAAAATTTAGACACACATTCTGGGTCTAGTTGTCTCAACCTCCAGTTAGATTCGACGCAATCCGAAAGCATTCCTACAAAGAAGACTGGGTCTCCATTGATCGTCTAAAACCTGCTTATCTCCTGCCAGATGACCTGCCTACAGTTCGCCTCTCTAGAGTAGGACGCCCTATTTAACATGTACAGTATGTCATTTTTATGGGGGGAACCATGTACCACCCGTGTGTCACACGACATTTCTCTTTTTTGTATATAGTATCCTTTGTATCTTCTCTCTCCCCTCGCACTGACAGCAACTTGTTTTAGCGTGTCTACATATTCCATTGTTAACTGTTAACAGAACCGGTTGCCGGTCTGACAAGAAATAGCATGTCTGTATTTTGTGACCTTCTTACTGGGACCTAGTGTGTATATATATTCGATATGTCGTAATGAAGTTACTCAGTTGCTTTCACCTCCTACTCTTGGCTCGTCACAGTATGATACTTATGAATAGAGGAAGTGAGCTTTCCTTCTTATGAGGATTGTTTTCATTTAGGAATTTTCTATAATGAATAAAGAAAGTGAAATCAATGTCAAGTGTAACTATGTTGACGGCAGTAATCATACAATTCCCAGATGGTGCCATGCCCAGTATCAATGCCTTTTGGGGCAGGACTTTGAACCCTCTTAATTGACTTATCTGCATGCAATGAGATTATTTTGCTAAGAGTATAGAATTATCATTATTAGGCTTGAGAGAGCTCTCTATTTTTTCTCCTTTCTATGTGAGTAAATGTTTGCCTAGTAAGGAACTCTGGGATCGCATATGTCCATCAGCATTGTATTCTGCAGTTGTAGGTTATGGTAAAAGGGTATTGGTTCTCGGTGATGATGTGGCATTAGTTGGCCGACGTTTTCTAGCATAAGAGGTGCTGTGACGTATTCAATAAAGCTTGATTCCGTGGGTCTCTCTCATATTCACTGATTCTGGGCTATGCAGATTGATATACTGGCCCTGAAGCATGGAAGACATTATTTCTTTGATATTTTCTTGTATTGGATTCCCTGTCCAAAAAACCTCCTACAGGAAAGTTCATGGAGACCATACAGTACCTCCCAAGAAATAGGTTTTTCGTATGTCAAAACCCCTTATTCCACTATTGTTTATAATTGAAAGTCTTTGTGGATGAAGGTTTTGTATGTTATGGTGCCTCAGGGTTCTGTTTTTTTTTTTTTTTTTGTTCACAGAGTCTCAGGAAAATTGAAGGACCAGGAGGAGTTGATGCTTCAGAAAGTTGCAGCTAACTCAACTAGTAATGCTCCTCTTCCACCTACGTCTCTGCATTTAGATCTGGTTAATGCTTGGCCAGCATTATATCATCTGCAGATGCTTGATGTTTTCAGAGGTAACGTTCATCCAGTGTACTAGCTTACATCTGCATAAATTTGCAATATCCTGAATACATCAAATTCTCAATTTCTATCCCTTCAGTTTATTTGCCATTTTACTTTTGATATACACATGGATATTTTTTTCTATACCTGATTTTTAAAAGGGATACTGCTTTTAGATAGATAGAATTCTGCATTAATGATAAAACTTATTAGATATATGCACTCTTGAAATTCATATGCTTTATCCTCGAAAAGCTACCCTTTTTCTCAACGCCTGTCTATCCATTGTCTTCTCTTCCTTCCCCTGTTTTGTTTTCAATCTCCAAGGACCCATTCTGTTATTCTTCATGTCCATCTAATATCTGTCATTCTCAGTATATGTCCTACTCATGTCCATTTCTTTTTCTTATATATTTTTAGAACATCCTTTATATTAGTTTGCTCGCATATACATGTTGCTCTTTTTCTGACTCTTAATGATAATCTCATCATGATTCTTTCCATAGCTCGATGAGTTGTAAGGCTTTAGTACGGCTTCAAGTTTCTGATGCATAAGTTAAGACTGGTAGGACCATCTGATTAAATACTATTCTTTATAGAGAAAGTGGCATTTTATTCTTCATAATCTCATTTAGTTTAACAAAAGCTCTCCATCCCATGCTTATACCTCTTTCAATTTCGGTCTCATATCCTGGGAAAACACTGTCCTAAGTACGTAAATTCATTAACAGTCTCTAGAGGTTCGTCCATAACCATTATTAGTTGACTCTGCCTTTTCATTTAATATTATCTTAGTGTTACTCATACTAATTTCCTTTGACAGTCACCTACGTGAGAAAAAGTTGCTAATATTTGACTGAAAAATTAAAACATAATGTTTGTATTTAAATTGTTTTTCTTATTACATGTAATTTTGTCATTTCGTGCGTGCTTTTCCCTTGACTGCAAATTCACTTATGAGGAACTTAGGCTTTTTAATTGACCCCCCCCCATCCAAAGAAAAAGAAAAAAAACATTTTATACACCCTATATTGAGGAAGTCTTACAAGGTTTTTGGTGATCCATCTATCCTGGGGAAATATTCAGTTCTAATTAAATTCCCTATTGCAGAACCTAGCATTAATTTTAAATGTTCCTTTTAAGAGTTTTGTTATATTTTTAGCTACTTATTTGTTCTCTTTCTTTCATATCAATAATAATTTTTTCTAGATTTTTATCATACGATGATTTTAGGATATTATACCTTTTATAGAACACTATA
This sequence comes from Palaemon carinicauda, assembly GCF_036898095.1. NCBI lineage: Eukaryota > Metazoa > Arthropoda > Malacostraca > Decapoda > Palaemonidae > Palaemon > Palaemon carinicauda. The sequence continues at coordinate 3,791,994 of NC_090738.1, read as the reverse complement.
GTAAATTATAAGTGTTAAAAGTGTTAAGTTAAAATTAATATCTTTAATTGGATTATTCAAAATAAGTTGGCATTCTTAAATCTTTTTACTAATATTAGCATTTTCCTTCTACAGGTTTATCAGACAGCTTAGAAAATGACGAAGAAATGTGGCTGAATTTTCTCAAAGTTAGCACACCTGAGATATCTATCCTCCCACAACAATGGCAACACCTAGAACTTGTTCCTTGGCTTATTTTGGTAGCCATTCTAAGACCCGACAAGGTAGGATTTCATCTTGAATGTTTATTTTTTTATGGGGTTTCTGTTATTGTTCAATTGTAACATATAGTGTTAAGATTTTATTTGAAGTTTCACTTTTTTTACGAATTGGTCAGAATCATCATCATGAATATCTTTAGATCAACTCTTTCATTTATTTGGTTAGACATGAAATAGTCTCTCCCCATTCTCATTTATCCAAGAGTAGGTCTTTATCCAGGAGTAGGTCTTTATCTAACACGTTTATCCATAATTTTGTGAACCCTCTTACAGGAGTTTCCATACCCTTATCAGCTTCTAGACATTACATCTCTGCACCAATCACCAGTTTTTTCTTTGTATATATGATCTTTCTATTATTTTGAAATTACCATTCGTACCTCCTAATTCCACCACCATGTCCCTCTTTATATGTAGCCCTTTCCTGAAGTCATCCCACATACTTCTGTCGTCTTTTGCATTCCTTCTTCCAGTACTTTGAAACCGAACAATTTTCGATGCTATTGTCTACTGTCACTTTTTTTCTGGATATATTTTAAGGTGTCTTAATTTTTAGTCTTCAATTCTTTAACCTGCCTCATTTTTCATTCTGAATCCTACATTTCAATATTAGAAAACAGAAACCCATCTTTTGTTAATTGAACCAACAAGGCATTTCTCTGCAATCCTTTCTGTGATGTAGCCTACAAAATTTCGTCATCTTAAAATCAATGTGTGTTTCAGAATCTCCACTTCTGTATCTTATTAAATTTTCTCATTGGATTCAACGTTTCATTTCAGGCAAAATTCCAGAACAGTTTATCCTTCCTGGGTTCTTTTTCCTATCACATATCAGCCTATATCAAGAAAATCAGTTCACTGTTCCCATTTGGCTATTTAAATCTCCTTCCATTGGGAATAGGTTCTTGTGCAAAAGAATATTATGAAAGGCAATCGTTCAAAGACTTCTGGTTTGGTAATCTGTTTTTATTTGTAGGTTATGGTAATAGATTTTGATATTGCTTAAATGAGTTTTTCTTTCACATCTTTCTTTAATTATTACTTTAATTAATGCAAATATTTTATGTTTTTACAGCATTTTTAACGAGTTAATAGTGAATGATAAAATAGCATATATAATTACTTGAGAAGAGATTATTTTACGATTTGGTATTCTAATACATTTGGTTGTTTGTTAGTGTTGCATATAAAAAATATTACTTGAAATACCATAGTTTTAGGAAATCTATTTCTACTTGCGAAGTGTATCGGTTGATTTGCTAATGGTTGCATTGAAAGTCTGTAATGGTGTTTTTTTTTTCTTTTCTTTTTTTCTTTTTTTCCCAAATAAAATGCCACAAAATTTGATTTGGCTATGCAAATAATTTTGTAATTGTTTTGGGGTTAATGTTCTGTGGGGTCTCCAAGGACTTTTCTGTAAAAGGCTAGAACAGGGAATCTAATGCAATATAAAATACCACAAAAATTGTTCTCCCTGCTCTAGGGTCAATGTGCTAAGCACAGACTCTAGTTTGTACTTTATAGGGGAGACTCACGGATTCGGATTCTGTTGAACCCATCACTGTACCTCCAATGATGAAATCTTCTGGCAACCGACAGATAAGCAATGCTAATACCGAAACAATACTACCTGGATGTTTTGTTTATGCGAAGCCACCATCTTTCTTTTTGTCGTGCCACTCTGAACAGTTATTTCCAAGATGTAACTGAAGTTAAGTTCTGTTTAGCTATCCACTATTGTTAGTGGTATTCTTAACATAATGAAGGAGTTAATTTACTATTCAACATTGCTTTCGGGGATTTGTTTAAGTGATCGATTTCGCGATGGTATATGACGCAATTCACTGTTGGCTGTCACAAAAGGATTATTATTATTATCATTATTATTATTATTATTATTATTATTATTATTATTATTATTATTATTATTATTATTATTATTATTATTACTATTATTAGCATCTACATCCCTAGTTGGAAAATTAGAATGCAATGTGCACAAAGGATCCAACAAGGAAAAATAGCCCTGTTAGGAAAGGAAATAAGGAAATAAATAAACTATATGAGGAGTGATGAACAATTAAAATAAAATATTTTAAGAACAGTAACAATATTAAAACAGAATTTTCTTATATAAACTATAAGAAGAGACATGCTAGACTGTTCAACAATAAAAAAAGAAAAGAAAAAAAAACATTTGCTGCAAGTTTGAACTTTTGAAGTTCTACCAATATAACTAGGCGATTAAGAAGATCATTCCACAACTTGGTCACAGCTGGAATAAAACTTCTAGAATACTGTATACTATTTAGCCTCATGATGGAGAAAGCCTGACTATTAGAATTAACTGCATACCTAGTATTTCGAACACTATGGAGCTGTTCGGATGATTTAATTGTAAAGGATGGTGAGAAATTGGAAAAATATTATGTAACATGCATAACGAACTAATTGAACAACGACGCCAGAGATTAATATCTAGATTAGGAATAAACAATTTAATAGACCGTAAGTTCCTGCCAAACAAATCAAGAGAGAATCAACACCTGAAGACCAGGCAGGAGTAATACTCGAAACAATGTTGCATAAAAGAATTAAAACACTTCTTCTGAATAGATTGATCACCGAAAATCTTACAAGACTTTCTCAATACGCCAGTTTTTGTACAATTGAAGAAGACACAGACCTGACGTGTTTCTCATAAGTAAATTTGCTGGCGAAAATCACACCTAAAATTTTGAAAGAGTAATACAGAGTTAAAGAAACATTATAAATGCTGAGATCCGGATGTTGAGGAGCCACTGCCCTCGACCTATTTACAATTATACTTTGAGTTTTGTTAGGATTCAACTTCATGCCCCATAATTTGCACCATGCACTAATTTTAGCTATATCTCTATTAAGGGATTCAATAACCCCAGAACTACTTTCAGGAGATGAAATTGATGCAAAGAGAGCAGCGCGTCATCTGCAAATGCAACGAGCTTATTTTCTAGGACAACCCACATGGAATATGTACAGTATATTGTATGAAAAGTAATGGGCCAAGAACACTACCCTGAGGAACACCAGATATCACATTCCTATACTCACTATGGTGCCCATCAACAATAGCTCTTTGTGATCTATTACTTAAAAATTCAATAATGATGCTAAGAAACGATCCACCAAGTATCAACTGTTCGAATTTTGAAAAAAGGGCCTCATGATTAACACTTTCAAAGCCAGCACTAAAATCAAGTCCAATGATATGAACTTCCTGGCCACAATCAAGAGATTATTGTACAGCATTGGAGATTGTAAGAAGGTCATCCCATGCTCCAAGGTCTTTTCAAAAGCCAAATTGCAAACTAGGGAACAGATTATTTCCTTCAGCAACCTAATTAGTGTTTTGCTAAAAGACGTTCAAAAACGTTAGATAAAATAGGAGTTATGGAAATTGTGCGGTAATCATCTGGACTTGAGTTACTACAAATGCATTTACATAGTGGAGTAACAGATAATGTTGATGCTAAGAAACACATAAGCCAAAAACGATGCCTTTTCCTCAGAATAGTGAGTGACAGAGCTATCTGGGTTAAGTAAAGGAGAAACTGCTGCATATACACCAAAGAGTGCAGATTTAAGGGTAGCCCACCACTTATGTTTCTGGGTTGCATCAGAAAGGGTTTTTATTATGGTTAAACTGTATTCATTTTCAGTTGAAGCATAAACTCTCTGAGCTAAAGATCTAAGCTGAATATAGTTATTCCAAGTCAATCTGATCTGTTACCCTTCCAAAGAAGATAGGCCCCTTGCTTCTCCAAATAAGCACGTTTACAAGCATCGTTGAGCCAGGGTTTGTCTTTCACTCAATACATTAGCACACTACAAGGGATACACCAGTCAATTATGTTGACTAAATTCTCATTCAAAGAAACAACGACCTCAATGCTATTATACAATCATGACTAATTCTAACCCAAAAAATCATGCTATTCCAGTCTGCTTGAGATTTATATAAATCGTATATGAATATGACACATCTGGGACAGGCTACTCAGTCTTCACTACTAATGCAATCAAGGCATGATCAGATATCCCAACTTAAGAACCAACCATACTTGTTATTATGCCAAGGGTAATCGGTGTATATGAAGTTGAAGCAGTTACCAGACCTTTGAGTAGCGTCACTTGTGATTTACTCACAGCCTGATTCAGAGGCAGTACAAAACTCTTAAGCCATGGTGATCAGTAGGAGAAACAGAATTTAACGACTCCCTATGGTGAGCATTGAAATTACCAACAAAGACAAAAGAGGCCTTTCTATCATCTTCTTGTTTCAGCCATAATGGATACGGACAATTCATCGACCATAGTTCGCCACCGACAATTAGCCGCCAAAGACAATTCCCACCAATTATTTGCCTCCACGGACAGTTCGCCACTGGCAAACTCTTATTACTAAGAGATACTATTACTAATAGCTCATTCCTTTAAAATTACTAAACTATTACTATCTGCCACCAGCAAACTGTTATCACTAATAGATGTTATTACTAATAACCCCTTCCTTGAAAATGGCCAATTTTAGTCAAATTATTTGTCTTCAGAACTAGAAACCATATTAACTTAGTTTGGATAGAATGAATAGCTATGCAGAAGCATGTCACAGAAACTTTTCTTAGGAACCAAGAAGCCGTCATCCAACATTGTGGAAGTGTAATGAAACACTAAACAAAGTACGAAAAGGAAGAGATTTGTATATGAAACAATTCATCACAGGACATGAACCGGCCACTAAATTACAAAAAAGTACCAAGATGCAGACAAAGAAAATGAAAAAAATTGCTCATGAGTATGTTAACAAAAGAAGTTGTATTGAATATTGGTGTGGTATATCAAATCTTTTCTAATGTAATAAAATTATATGCATGTTTCAATAATCATGATCTGCATGACTTTTATCCTTTTAGACAAAATAGATATGATTTTTTAAGGAGAGGTCTTATTTTTTCTCATGATTTTTTTTTTCATCTTTAATTGTAAATCATCATATGGTGGACAATTGTCCCATGTGGTGAATTGATACCGTTGGCTAATTGTTGGTGGCTAAATGCTGGCGGCGAATTGTCGGCAGCTAATTGATCTATACCCTACCCATAATGGTAAGAAGACAATCGAAAATAAAACCACCCATGACTAGATTCCGATGGATCGAACACAAATAGAAATTGTTATGCTTGCCGCAAACTTTTATTACCTGAATCTCATGGCATCCACATTCATATCAGGAAGGAGTGGACAGAATAAAATTTGCCTTTGCTTTTGCTATGAGAAGCCGGATCATCATCATCATCATCTACTACAGCTATTGACGCAAAATAGTCGTCCTTATCTTGAGCTTTTAAATTAATACTTCCTCATTCATCATCTCCCACCTCACACTTCAAAGTCCTCAGCAATGTAGGCCTTGGTCCTACATTTCCTCTAGTGCCTTATGGAGCTCAGTTAAAGGTTTGGTGGACTAATCTGTCCTGAGGAGTGAGATGAGCATGCCCAAACTATCTCCATCTACCCCTCACCATGATCTCATTCACATATGGCACTCGAGTAATCTCTCTTATAGTTTCATTTCTAATCATGTCGGGCCATTCAACTCCCAATATTCTTACAAAATCTGTTAGATTTTGTTTCATTGTCATACCACGACTCATTCCATGCAATAACATTGATCTCACTTAACTGATGTATAACCTGATTTTTATATGCAATTTTCATGGGATTTGATTTTCTAATTTTGCTTAACATAGCCATTGTGTGATTTGCTTTTCTCAATCTTTCATTAAACTCTAATTCTAAAGACCCTGTATTAGAGTCACATTTCCTGAAGATTTAAACGATTCTACCTGATTAACCTATTCTACATCCGATGATATTTCATCTTCCATTGCATATTCCGTTCTCTTGATCCCAACTTCCTTTGATATTTCATGCATTCTGGTAAGCAAGCATTGCAAATCTTGTGGTGTTCTCATAATAAGGACAACATCATCAGCAGAATCTAGGTCTGCTAATTTCTTATTACTGATCCAGTTCAGTCCTTCCTCACCATCCCCAGCTGCTCTATGCTTAACAAATTCCACGAGGAGGACACATTCGCCTGGAGTACTCTGCTGTTTACTGGAAATTCATCTAATAGGACTCCACTAACATTAACTTTGCACTTGTTATGCTCATGAAAAGACTTAATCAAATTTACTTATTTAAGAGGAACTCTATGATAACGCAGGACTTTCCACAAAATTGACTGGAACACACATCAAAGGCTTTTTCATAGTACGCAAATGTCTTCAAAAGTGGATTTCTATATTTTACACATTACTGTACATGTCTTAAAATGAAAATTTGGTCAATACAACATCTAAATTTTCTAAATACTCCTTGGTCATCTCTCAGCTTTTAATCAATCTTTCTCTCTAACTAGTCTATTCAAAATAAGCATACTATATTTTTTCATCACAACTGACGTACGAGTAAGTGTGATGCCTTTGTAATTATTGCAATCAGTGAGGTCTCCTTTTTTTCATTTTTACCAATACTCTTAGCTCCTATTCATCAGGTTTTGCCTCTTTACGTGGCATACTACAAAATAATTTAGTAAGTTGTGGTGGGATATTTCAACAACAAACCCCACACCCTTGATCACTCTATCAGACAAATGTCTCCTCAGCACAAACTTTCCCCTTATGTCATCAACTGGACTCTTGGAAAGAAGGGAAATAAAAACAAAACATAACCTTACTAACTATATTTCTTAAAACTAAAACACTTAAAACGCTTACTCAAAATCCTTATACTAAGGCCATAACAGACAACACAGCTAAACTTAACAAAAAAAATTAATAAACAGCCACATTCACATAAACCAGGAGAAAAATATCAAAAGTTGAAATAAGATGCACCACAACTAAATAAGTTTATAACGCGGAAACTGTCCTCCGCATACAGACCAAACAATCCATCTCAGCACAGCCACCAATCGGTGGCAAATGGAACTATATTTAGTCCCAGTTAACTGGACTGAGCAGTCATTTAGTGGTGGTCATAATCGTGGTCATCATTATCATCATCATCATTATCCTCGTAAACGAAAGGAATATATATTCTACAGGCAGGGTCTTTAATTATCTAAAATTCTTTATCAGCTGTCCATTCCAAAAATCCTTGTACGTTCCGGGTCGTCATCAACAAACTATTTATAATTCTCCTGGCAAACAACAGTCCAGGTCAAAATAACCTCTAAAGGAGGGATTACGGCCTGCAAAGAAAATAAGAAAAAACACTTACGAACACTCCTAGCTAACTAAACTATAGCACTATAATCAATGATAAATAATAAACTTTCTATCATTCAGAATCACTCCTGGCAATTATAAACAAATTATACTTACTGTTAAAATAAATAATACCTTCCAAAGCTGGTCTAAGTGATAATAATTGATAAATCCAGCATTCCCACAGAACTGCCTCTAGCTTGATTCGAATAAAAAAAAAAAGCATTCGCTCAAGACATTCACCACTGTCATAAGCTAGCTAAAAAATAAACAAATAACCTCATTTATACCAACAGTCTTTCTCACAACAAACAATCATTACATTAAACTACCCCCCCCCCCCCCCTCTCTCTCTCTCTCTCTCTCTCTCTCTCTCTCTCTCTCTCTCTCTCTCTCTCTCTCAAATAGAGAGTGTACAAAGGTCCTATACTGCTAGAATAGAGGAAGTTAAGGACCTTGACTACTGGGAAAGACTGCAATTTTTAAAACTATACAGTCTAGAAAGGAGAAGAGAACTCTACATGATAATACAAGCATGGAAGCAAATAGAAGGAATTACTGAAAACATCATGGAGCTAAAAATATCAGAAAGAGCAAGCTGAGGTAGATTAATAGTGCCAAAAACTATACCAGGAAAACTAAAGAAGGTGCACAGGAAAATAATCCACTACGCACCAGCATCGATAATGCAGCGACTATTTAATGTGCTGCCAGCTCATCTAAGAAGCATATCTGGAGTGAGCGTAGATGTGTTTAATAATAAGCTCGATAAATACCTAAGATGCATCCCAGACCATCCAAGACTGGAAGATGCAAAATACACCGGAAGATGCATTAGCGACTCTCTGGTGGATATACGAGGTGCCTCACACTGAGGGACCTGGGGAACCCAAACATAGAATAAAGCAATAAGGTAAGGTAAGGCTCTCTCTCGATTTGGCAAACAATAAAAAAGATAAATTAATCCTCCACAAAGTATTCTGGTGGTCACTTCATTTTTTGCCAATATCATCAGTTATTCCATCGTATATTATTATTATTATTATTATTACTTCCCAAGCTACAACCCTAGTTGGAAAAGCAGGATGCTATAAACCGGGGGGCTCCAACAGGAAAAATAGCCCAGTGAGGAAAAGGAACAGGAAAAAATAATATATTTTAAGAACAGTAACATTAAAATAAAATATTTTAAGAACAGTAACATCATTAAAATAAATATTTCCTATATAAACTATAAAAACTTTAACAAAACAGGTGGAAGAGAAATAAGATAGTATAGTGTGCACGAGTGTACCCTTAAGTAAGAGAACTCTAACCCAAGACAGTGGAAGACCATGGTACAGAGGCTATGGCATTACCCAAGGCTATATTTTGGAGTTTCCTTCTCCTAGAGGAGTCTCTTCTACCCTTACCAAGAGGAAAGTGGCCACTGAACAATTACAGTGTAGTAGTTAACCCTTTGAGAGAAGAAGAATTGTTTGGTACTCTTGGTATTGTCAGGTGTATGAGGACAGAGGAGAATATGTAAAGAATAGGTCAGACTATTTAGTGTATGTATAGACAAAAGGGAAAATGAACCGTAACCAGAGAGAAAGATCCAATGTAACACTGTCTGGCCAGTCAAAAGACCCCATAAACTCTCTAGCGGTAGTATCTCAACGGGTGCCCTAGTCAGGGTCTTTCCATCTCTTGAGTCTTTTAATGATAGCATAAACTTTAAACACACTGAATTTATGGGCACATGAAGGTCTTTCCCAGCTTCAGGAATACCAATCAAATTATCCCCTTCATATCTACCATTCATGACCTTATTAAAGTGTTCCATTCAACATTACCTTTCTTCATCTTCTGTTGTTATAGCAGATCCATCTCTCTTTTTTATGTGTATATGCTGCTTCTTCTTCTTTGCCCCCACAGAGATTTTATTAATAATTCTATTAGCAATTCTTACACCATAGCCACTCCTTGAATTCATAGCTTTGTCAGCCTCATCTGCTTTCCTCTCTAAATATTCTCTCCAGTTATGCCTGGCTTTTCTTTTGACCTCACTCTAAATACGGGAATACTTAGCATGCTCTACCTTGTAATTGTGATTTCTTCCTCAAAAACTTTCAACAATCACTGTCTCTCTTTGCCTCTTTTTTATAGTATCTGTAATGGCGGTTGGACGTTGACTTACAAAAGGAAACTCTAAGACATCATGCATATAATCCTTTATTCATTTGTAACCAGTAGCATAACATATATAGCATGGTTAAAATTTGTAAAAATATAAAACATATTTCACTTACATGTTCCTGATAATATTCAATAGGACACGGCTTTTATCATTAAATCAAGTACAAACTTTTAACTCGTAATCATGTAATGAATGAAATAAATGGTCCACATTTAAATATATTAATTCCAAAGCATATTAGATTTACAAAGTTATGAAATGAATACATAGTAAACCACAGATCGTGTCAAATACATTTGAATAAACCAGTTTGAAATACAATCCCAATAATGCTGATACAATTATTACCAAAACACAAATTAAAAGCCCACTTTGATTCCTTTTGAATGATATATATATGTGCAACATGAAATAAACTTTCATTTATTTTCCTTTTGAATAACTGCCAAAACTAATGTTCTTTTCTTGGACACTGGCGTTGAACTGGCCAAATAAGAAACGCCACCTACAAAGAAAAGTTACCACATTCCAGTTAGCGCTAATGTAAACAATATCATTTTCTAAGTGCTAATTCTATTGACCTACTTCATGCTTAAGTTTAATTAGGCTACAAACGAGTGTATCTGCATTAACAGTATCCATAGTATCATTTGACACCCATGGTTTTTCTCCTTGTAACTGCATGTCCTAATATACACTGCCATTCCCCTGGTCCTAGGAATGGTGTTACGTTCAACTATTGTGCACGACGTAGATTATACAAAATCGACTCAAAAAGTATACTGAACAATAGCAAAACATTAACAGCAAATGAAAATGATAGCCAGCATACATGAAATATAACTATATCTAAGGTTAAACATAAGTATTTACATTATTATATAAAATACTTAAGACACACCAAACTAATTAATAATGTTCATACGAAGCTAGTCTTCATGAGAGTAGAATATTCTATTCACGTATTTCATTTGTGTATTTAAGAGATTTATAGCCAGCTCGTAAGGTGAGTTTCACTCACATAGGATTAAGTAATGTACTTTCATCATTCCTTTAGAGTTATTTCCAGTCAGTTCCGTAAATGTAAATTTACGATATTTTAAAGAATGGAGTTTTCATTATTGTTACGAAGTCTTATGTAATTCTATTTAAAGGTAAGCTGTATGACACACAGGCTAGGAACTGCATCATGTTTCCACGTGGTTGGAAGAGGCATGAACATTCTAGACTAAAGTTTATTTTTTTTTTTTAATGTTGTGAGAGGAAGTGGGTGGAGTTAGCTAAGAGAGAGTTGCCTCGCAAGCAACGTTAGTACCCCTTCTTCAAATTAATAAGTTGGCAACCTTACGCCACTAGAGCCATGCACCCATGCTACGAGAATGATTCATTAGAAATTTCTAGAGTGAATTAAAATAATATGCAGTACAAGGACCTAGCAATGCATAGGAGACAGAGATATCCAGCTTAACTCTCAGAAGAGCCATCATCCGACAGTCCTCTCCAGAATCTATCTAGCCACTACATAATTCCTCTCAAAAATGAATAGTTTTTTCCTCTCAAAACGTGAATAGTGATCTTTTTTCAACATATACTGCATATAGTGTTAAGTCCAACATTTGTGATATTATTGTGCAATTAATTTAAAAGTGAAATGTGTTAATGTAAGTACATTTTTATAGCACAAATTTTTGTAACTGGCCTTGTGAGATTAGGTTAAACAGGGAAGTGTATTTATTTTGCTTAACCGTTAGGTAATCTTGTATGAGCCAAATGACGTAAGAGTATCAGTTAAGTAAATGTAAGTGTAATTTTATTTATTTTCTATAGTGTTAGTGTCAACTTTTTTCATTAATTGTCAAAATTAAACATTTTCATAAATTAATTTTTAGTGAAACAAGTGTTTCTATAGTGTCAATTTGTCTTAGTCTAATTTTTAGTTTAGATTTAATATTTTGAGTCATTTATTTGTGATGTTGAATTTTTAATTTGTTAATTTTCATAGAATATATTTATTTTTGTAAAGCGTATATTATTTCAATCAGCAATACTTTTCTCAGTGCTTTGTTCATATCCCCTGACTAAGAACCGAAGTAAGAGGTTGATTGAAGAATAGTTCCCATTAAAAGTAAAGTAATCATCCAGTTTGGTTTGAGTGTAAAGTAAAGAGACCTAGATATTCAGTGTTCATATATATTATTATCTAGGAGTTGTGTATTATTCTCAGAGCTCAGAGATATTTTTCTATTGTGTATCAAATTATGTAATATAAAGCAGGCGAGTTTTGGAGCTCGGGAATTTACGTAATTTGCTAATCGTAATATATATTTTTTGGTGCCCAGACCATAGGATCGAGAGAGTCTGTTTTAAATATTGGCAATAACAGGGCTGTGTTTTGATTTTAGGTTTGATCAGTTTATTGTCGATAGTATTCTGTGTATTGATAAGATATATATTTTTAAGGAGGCATAATATTTTGTAAAGTACAAAATGGCTCAATTAAATGTACAGGCATTTTTGGAAAACCCAGTAGTTCAGGAATTGTCAGAAACTAATGTAACTGAAGCTCAGTGGTTCACTATTTTAATGGCATGTGGTGGCCATGCAACTGGTGGGAAGATTACAGCCCAAATCAAGTGTCTAGCCTTAGAAGCTTTGATAAACTCAGGAAAGTTTCAGAAGATATTGCAGGAGCTCGCAACCTTTTGGAGAAGGCTGAAGCAAAATTCGTAAAGAAGCAATTATCAGATGATCCACAAACTGAAGGAACGAAAGAAGAAATGAATGTAGAGGCGGAGATTAGACGAACTGCAGCAGAAGAGAATTTGATTAAGTTGAAGACGATGGCAGAAGGGGAAGGAAGAGAGAGAGAAGAGGCAAGAGAAAATTGCAAAACGGGAAGAAAGAGAGAGGGAATGGAAGCAAGAGAAATTACAAGACGGGAAGAAAGAGAGAGAGCAGAGTCGAGACGGGAAGAAAGGGAGAGAGAAGAAGCAAGAGAAATTGCAAGACATGCGAGGGAAATGGAAGAAAAAAAGAGAGAGACGAAGCAAGAGAATTTTCAAGACACGCCACTGAATGGAACTGTTTAATGCTCATCAACTCAGACAGAAGTGACCCCTGCTATGCATGATTCCGCGTTTGATGTGGCTAAGGCAAAGAGGTTGAACCCGAAATTCACAGAAGAAACTCCCAATAAGATCTTCGATCATTTTTAAATGGTCGCGTCGATGATGGAATGGCCAGACGATCTATGCTCTGTGTTATTGCAGAGTGTCTTTATCGGAAAAGGACGCAGTTTGTATCTTGCCTTGTCTCAAGACCAGAGAGAGGAGTATCAAGAAGCTATGAGGAGTATGCTGCAAGTGTATCAGATAACCCCTGAATACTATTATGAAAAATTCCAAAATTTGTGGAAGGACGAGAAAATGACTCTCCTAGATTACGCTTATAAGGTATGACGATGTTTTAAGAGATGGATAGAGGCTGCCAAAGTGAGAGAGATGGCTGATTTAGAAGAACTGATAGTGCTGGAACAATATTTACGAGGGATGCCTGAACATATTTAAAAGTACTTGTGAGAGAGAGATGAAGAAACTTGATAGAACCACTTTGCTGAGTGAAGATTATAATATTATCAGTCGTAAACCCTCCTCAGGTCCTCCTGAACCATGGAAACCAGTTCAGTAATAATTATGGGAAGTACCACTGGTACTATTCCAGAGCAGAATTTGCAGAATGTGACAGTACTACAACAACAATCATAGAATCGTCCTCCTTCAGGTGTTGTGAAAGACGGGCCGAAGATTAATATTGTCTTTTATAAATGTGGCAAAAAAAGAGCATATCAGTTAGGAATGTTGGTCGAACCAACCAAAACCAGTAACCCAAGTGGTTAAGGGTAATTCAACTACACAGAATACGAAGACGAAGAATAAAATGGGAAAGGTTGACAAGGAAAATAAACCAGCTAAAGTTTACACGACGAACAACCCTAAACAGCCTTGGTGGCTTTCAACTATATATTTTTGAAGGTATGTTAGCCGCTATGGATGGGAGCAAGCAGATCCCAGTCAGGACATTGCGCGACACAGGTTGTAATCATAGTTTAGTGACACGAGGTGTGCTTTTGTTGGTGGAACAGTCTTTCACAGGAGATTCGGTCATTTTGAAGGGAGTAGGAGGTGAGGAAGTTACTCCTACTGTATTTGCCGTTTGAAACTGTCATGCGAGTTGGTGACAGGTTATTTTGATTTTGCTGTAAAGGATTCATTGGTTGTCGAAGGAGTAGAATTCATACTGGGAAATTAGGTTGGTGGAGTGCCGTTTGTGCCTTGTCCCATTGTAAAGGAGAAACCACTTAAGTATAGTCCTATGAATGAACTCGAAAAGGACTACCCGTATCTGTTTCCTATTTGTGTGATGAATAGGGGTATGACGAAGAAAGTGGCTGTAGAAGAAGATAAAGAAACCGAAGGAACGATGAACTTGGAAGATTTGTTTATGGAAGAAGAGGTTTCCTATGATAGTACGCAAGAGGAGAGCTCTCGAGAGAGCCTGAGAGAAGAGGAACGACAGACGAATGAACAGGAAGACAAGGAAGCAATGGACTTGGAAGAAATAGAAAACTGTATGTTAGAAGTAGGACAAGTGAGTCAGAAAAGGCTGATAGGATTGTAATGGAAGGATGCGACGTTAACAGAGTTTTTGTACTGTCTGGTGGATGAGACGGAGGTGCAGCAGTCTCCCACCTGTTATTACTTCAAGGATGGGTTGCTGGTGAGGAAGCATAGACCCGCTGATATCCCTGAGAATGCTGAATGGGGCATATACCGTCAGATATTGATTCCCTCACCGCTGAGAAGACAGGTGGTTGCCGTAGCACATGAGACGGGACACATGGGAATAAGAGAGATGATGGAGAAAATTACGAAACACTTTTTCTGGCCTGGTATGCATAAGGATGTGAGCCAGTTTTGCCGTGCTGTCACGTTTGTCAGATGGCTAGAAATCCTAACGAGTACATCAAGAAGGCTCCCAAGGTAATGATCGACATTGTGGGACTGTTACCGAGAACGAAGAAAGGCCACGAGTATATATTAACTTTATTGTGTCCAGTGACAAGATACCCAGATGCCATACCCATCAGGAACATTAGTGCCAAAATAATCGCCGAGAAGTTACTGGACTTTTTTACCAAATTTGGTATTCCGGAAATTGTTTAGAGAGAGCGACCGAGAAACAAATTTCACGTAAAAATTGTTTCAGGATGTGATGAAACTGTTGGATGTGAAACAACAACTGTCTATTGCTTATCACCCGGAGGCCCAAGGTGCTTTAGAGAGATTTTATCAAGCACTAAAGAGTATGTTAACCAAGTACTGCAATGAAACAGGAAATGAATGGAACATAGGACTACCATTAATGTTATATGATATACGCAATGCTTATCAGGAAAGCATGGGATGTAATATGAATGAAAGGGTATTCGAACGAGAAGTAAGGGTACCGATTAAAATGTTGGCAGAAAAATGGAAAGATCGAGAGAAAACGGATGGAGAATACGTCAAGAATTTGAGGAAAAGGATCGGTGGGATAAGGAAGTTATCCTTCTGAAACCTGAAAACGAGCCAAGGAAAAATGAAGAAAAGGTTTGATATGAAAAGTAAGGACAGACAGTTTGTGGTAGGACAACAGGTGTTGATTTTCTTACCTATAAGGAAATTCTCTCTCACCAACAAGTTTCACGGACCATTCTGGATTTTAGTGAAGATCAGTGACAGGACCTATGTTATCGAAACCCCAGGAAGAAGGAAAAGCCAAAGGAAGGTACATGTTAGCTTACTGAAGCTCTGCTTAAACGAAAACGAGACCGTAGCTCCACAGATATGTATGGTGCAAACCATTCCAGCCACGGAAGACGATGACGGATATTGTTCGATATTGATGCTTAGGTTACCTGGAACATAGATGAACAATCGTTAGTAATTATTTTTCAGCTGATCCCATCTGACGTCGTCGATGTGGCTTGATGGGTAATAATACGTTGGTATTCTAAAAGATACCTTTAATGTATAAAAGACTACATTATAATCTTCACTCTGTGACAGCTGACTCCCAAGTGCATATGGAGCGTCCTACACAATCTGACAAACCAAAACATTGCTAAACAAAAGAGCATCGCTCTGAAAAGACTTAAATCCTACTCCAGTACAAATCATAAAGAATCACATTCTATCTGAGGTAATCAACAAATGTTTGAATCCTAATACCAAAACAAATCATTACTCTTATGTATAAAGCATAACATGTCTTATTCATGCAATATGATGCAATGTTGCGCAATACCTGCAACACTTGAAATAATATAGTACATTACAATAATACATAACAGTCTCCTCCCCCTTAACTTGACATTGCAAAAATATTCATAAATCTAATCTCTCAGGGGGCTTTCCTCTGTTAATCCTATTAGGAAGCACTTTAACCTCATCTTGTACTGGTACATGAATTGGTTCTGAATCTACATTGGATGTTGGACCATCTTGGTTAATATTTGACTCATTTGATCTAACTACTTCTTTAAGTTTCTCATCTCTAACATTCACATGCTCTACTGTCTTTCTGTTTAACGGCTGTAATTGATCAACATGACGTTTTACAACATTATCACCAAAACGAACATCATAATGTAAATTTCCTATCTCTCTTACAATCTCTCCTGGTACCCACTTCTCTGGAGTGTTGTACGATCTTACCATGACATCAGACAAAGGTAAAAAATGTCTTACATTAGGAAGCTTTGCTACTTGTTTATACCCTTTATCTTCTAAATCACTATGCAAACTTGGATACAACAAATCTAACTTACACCTTATCCTCCTTCCCATCAACAAATTTGAGGGTGCCACGCCTGTTGTGCTGTGCGGCGTTGTTCTATAAGACAATAAAAATTTTGACACATGCAAAAATATATTACCTGAATTTGCTTTTCTACACTTCATATTGTGTTTAAACGTTTGAACAAATCTTTCAGCCTCTCCATTAGTAGATGGATGATATGTAGCTGAAAATGTATGCTTTATACCATTGACATTACAAAATTCTTTAAACTCTTGTGAGGTAAACTGTGGACCATTATCTGTAACAATTCTTTCTGGAATACCATGCGTTGAAAAAATTTGCATTAACTCTTTTATTGTGGCGTAAGACGTTGTTGTCTTCATTGGGATAATTTCTGGCCACTTACTGTAAGCATCTACTACTATCAAAAACAAATAATTCAAAAAAGGACCTGCAAAATCTATATGCACTCTTTGCCATGGATACCTGGGTAACTCCCACGGGTGCATTCTAGCTAATTGAGGATTGTTTTGTTGCATAACACAATTCATACAATTTTTTATATAACATTCCACATCTTTATCTACACCTGGCCACCATACAAAAGTTCTCGCAATTGACTTTGATCTTACAATACCTTGGTGATCAGCATGTATTTCAGACAAAACCTTATTTCTTAGTGAATTAGGAATAACTACCCTGGAACCTCTCATCACTATTCCTTGTGTCACACTCAGTTCATACCATATATCCTTATACGGTTTACAATTTTCCTCCTTTCCACATAAGTCCCTACCTGTCATTAAACTCTCCAAAACCTTACTAAGTACTGGGTCTTGCTTGGTACTGTGTGCTACATCTTTTGCAGTTATTGGTACATCATATACAGAAATTAATAGAACACTGTCATCATACTCTTCTGGAGCCTTGTCTACGGGTAATCTGGATAAAGCATCTGCATTACCCATATTTGATGTTGGACGGTATTCTATATCATAGTGGTACGCTGCTAACGTAACTGCCCAACGTTGTAGTCTTGCAGCTACCAACGTAGGTAAACTTGCTTTTGGACCCAATATTGCTAATAAAGGTTTATGATCTGTAACAAGTGTGAACTTTTTCCTACCATAAAGATACATATGGAATTTTTTAACTCCATAAACTAATGCTAAACCTTCCTTTTCTATTTGAGAGTAATTCCTTTCTGCCTTGTTCAATACTCTAGAAGTGAATGCAATTGGTTTTTCTGTTCCATCTGGCATTGCATGAGATAATACTGCACCTAAACCTATGTTTGATGCATCACATATTAATTTAACTGGTAAATCCATTTGATAATGTACTAAGAATGTAGGTGATGTTATTTCCTGCTTGATTCTTTCAAAAGATTCCTGACACTCTTTTGTCCACTTCCATTCTACACCCTTATTCAACAGATTATACAATGGATGTGCAATTGCAGACAAATTCTGAATGAAATTCCCATAAAATGTTACTAAACCTAGAAATGATTGTAATTCCTTAACATTTTCTGGCACTTTTGTTGATTGTACAGCTTTAATCTTCTCTTTAGTTTTGTGAATACCCTTGCCATTTATTACAAAACCTAAGTATTCCACTGAATCAACTTCTAAAATACATTTGTTCTTATTTACTCTAATATTATGTTCCTTCAACTTCTTCAGAACTGTTCGCAATCTTTCTCTATGTTCTCTTGTGTCTTTACCAGCAATTAAAATATCATCTATAAAAATGAATACTCCTTGCATTCCTGAAAAAATCTTATCCATAGTTTGTTGCCATATAGCTGGACTACTTGCAACTCCATAAGGTAATCTCTTTGGCCTAAACAAACCTAAGGATGTATTTACTGTACATAATTCTTGTGAAGTTTCATCCATGGGAAGCTGTTGAAATGCTTGTCTTAAATCTAATTTAGAAAAAACACTGCATCCTGACATAGTTGCAAACATGTCTTTTGGATTTGGTAAGGGATGTTGAGCTACTTGCAGTTGTGGATTCAACGTTACTTTGTAATCTCCACATAACCTAACCTGTCCACTTTCCTTCACAATAGGAACTAATGGCGTAGCCCAATCTGAATATGTAACCTTTTCCCAGGAACCTTCACTTTCTAATCTCCTGATTTCTGTTTCAACTGCACTTTTCAATGCATACGGTACTGGTCTCGGAGCAAAAAATCTAGGAGAACTGTCAGGTTTCAAAACTAAAATTGCCTTTGCGTTCTTTACTGTACCTATTTTATCTGCAAATACGTCTTGAAACTCTGATATGATATTATCCATAGACATTTCATTTTTGTTTTCATCTTGTCTACCTGCAACCTTCAAAATACTAGGCTAATCTAACTTCAAATACTGTAGCCAATCTAAACCTAGCAAAGTTTGTCCATTGCCTTTTACTACTGTTAATGGTATTCTCTCTAATTTCTGTTCTTTGTACTGTACTTCTACGTTCGAAGCACCTATTACCTGAATATCAAAACCATTATAACTTTTCAAAACTCTATTTGTACCTTCTAATAACAAATTAGGAATGCTTTTAGCCATTTTCTCAGACATAATTAATACATCGGCTGCTGTGTCAACTTGCATCAAAATTGGTTTACCATTTATGATTACTTCTACCATGATATGTTTCTTTGCACCTTTGTTGACTGAGTTTATGTGAAACGCAAAATCAGTTTCTGAACTAACCTGATTATCATGAACATTTTCCTCATTATTCTCTTGACCCATAGTATCAACTGTAGCATTTATTTTCTTTGCGTACTGTTTAGGGAATCTACAAGCAGTTGCAAAATGACCCAGCTTTCTGCAATTCTGGCATGTCTGTCCAGTAGCAGGGCATTTCTTTGCTTCGTATGCAAGATGATCAGTTTTACCACACCTAAAACACTTGGGTTTTTCCTGTTGTTTCTGTGTATAAGCCTGACTCTGATATTTATGAACATTAGTGTTAGGCACTTTTCTATGACTAGGATTTGTCATATTCCTTCTCTGATTGTCATTGGTTTTCCACTTAGAACCTATTGTATTAATTTTAGAATTTTCCATTCTATTGCTTGTAGAACTACCTATTATGTTACTTTGCCTATTTGATGTTTCTAAAGCTCTGCCTGTTATCAATACCTTTTCTAATGTTAAATCTTTATCTTGCAATAATTTCTTTCTTAGCTCTTCTGATGTGCAATGTGCAATTACTTGATCTATGATAACATTTTCTAACTCTAGAAATTCACATGAAACAGCTAAATTCTTTAGTCTAGTCACAAATGCATCTAAACTTTCATTTTCTTTCTGATAAGCTTGCGCTGAAAACTGGTATCTTTCAAAAAATTTATTGACCTGAGGAGCAAAATATGTGGTAAGAGCCTTAATTGCAGCTTCACTTGTGTCATCTGTAGGCTGCAAAGTCTTAAACACTTCCCGAACTTCCCTACCTGCTGTATGAAGTAATAATGCCTTTTTTTTGTGCATCCTTCATGTTCCCTAATGCTTCTAAATAAATCTTAAATTCCTCACACCACTGTTGCCATCGTGTTGCAACAGAATTAGGCTCAGCAGTGACGCTGAAAGCTTGAGGGGGTTCTATATTAAAAGGCATTTTGTTTGCTTACCTTAATAACTGTGGTAGGTTAAGCTACTGTTCTGCAGTCACAAGTGTACTTCCTACCTAACCAACTTCAAATTTCACCCTTTTGTGTATTTGATGAAATTCCTATTCTGCTGCTGGTAAAATCTTCATTGGGCGATTTCACTCTTGTCCCCTTATGTACAAAGACCTTCTCTTGTGCTGGCCGTCCTTGTGCATAGGGACCAATGTTTCTCCCTGCTTGCTTCTCCCTGCTTGTCCGTCGTCCTTCACGTCGCCAAATGTTCGATATTGATGCTTAGGTAGGAAGTTCTATTAACCATAATAATTACCTGGAACATAGATGAACAATCGTTAGTAATTATTTCTCAGCTGATCCCATCTGACGTCGTCGATGTGGCTTGATGGGTAATAATACGTTGGTATTCTAAAAGATACCTTTAATGTATAAAAGACTACATTATAATCTTCAATCTGTGACAGCTGACTCCCAAGTGCATATGGAGGCTGGAGCGTCCTACACAATCTCATAAACCAAAACATTGCTAAACAAAAGAGCATCGCTCTGAAAAGACTTAAATCCTACTCCAGTACAAATCATAAAGAATCACATTCTATCTGAGGTAATCAACAAATGTTTGAATCCTAATACCAAAACAAATCATTACTCTTATGTATAAAGCATAACATGTCTTATTCATGCAATATGATGCAATGTTGCGCAATACCTGCAACACTTGAAATAATATAGTACATTACAATAATACATAACAGATATGAGGTAGGGGCTGTAAGCAAAGTGAATGATTTGTCAATCATTATGAACTCAGAAGAGAAATTAACTCATTTGAACAACGAGAAGCAAAAGGAATTAGGCCGATTGTTTAAAAGTTTTCCTGAAATTGTCCCAGACGTCCTGAAACAAACTAACTTGACAAGGCATGTGAAAGGCCGTGAAAAAATCCGACGGATCTTTCAGGATGTGTATGGACTATCGAAAGTTGTTAAAAGGCTATTATCAAATTCCTTTAGACAGCAGCACAAAACTATTATCAACTTTCATAACCTTGTTTGGGTTGTATCAATACAGTCATGCCATTTGGTCCAATGAACGCTTCTGCTACCTTTCAACGAGTGATGGATAACCTTCTATACCTCGACGATATTGTAATATATTCATTGACCTGAGAAGAACATCTCCGAATCCTGGAGGTGTTTCAAAAGCTGTGAGGAGCACATCTGACAATTAACCTGGAGAAGAGCAAATTTGCCCCCACGCTACAAGAATGATTTACTAGAAATTTTTTGAGAGAATTAAGATAATATATAAGGACATAGCAATGCATAGGAAACAGAGATCCAGCCTAACCATCATAAGAGCCATCGTCCAACAGTCCTCTCTAGCATCTATCCAGCCACTTCATAATTCCTCTTAAACGTGAATAGTGTTTTCATCTCAAAACGTGAATAGAGATCTTTTTCCAACATATATCGTGTATCGAGTTGAATCTAACATTTGTGATATTATTGTGTGATTAATCTAAAAGGGAAGTGTGTTGATGTAAGCATATTTTTATAGTATAAATTTTTGTAACTGGCCTTGGGAGATTAAGTTAAACAGTGTAGTGTATTTATTTTGCTTAACCGTTTGGTAATCTTGTATGAGTCAAAACACGTAAGACAGTTAAGTATATGCAAGTGTAATTTGATTTAATTTCTATAATGTTAGTGTCAACTTTTTTCATTAATTGTCATGATTAAATATTTTCATGAATTAATTTCTAGTGAAACAAGTGATTGTATATTTTTTTCACAGTGTCATTTTGTCTTAAACCTTACTTTTGAATTACTCGACAAAACATGTTGAAACAAATAAACTGTGTGGTTTCTCAAATCCCCACATGGCATTACAGTAAAAATACATAACCTCTACTGGTAGCACTCTACAACAGGACTTTGGTAAAATAAAGTTACAAGAGCCAAAGTTTTAGCTTCTTTACTTTTCAACTTAAAACATTCAGATAAGTAGTTTCTTACAATAATTACATATTACAGAATTATTTGTCATATAATTACTATTAAAACTGCTGCTTTGAGACTTGATATGTGAATCAGAATTAGACCTTTCATCTATATTATCTGTATTAGTATGATTATCTGTGTCCCTAAAGTCTTTTGACCTACTAAACTTTTTATTATTAGACCTAGATTCCTTGTGAACCTGTACATAATCATCAGCACATACACCTGTTACACGAAGGGTAGATAACTTTATCTCATTTAAGTAAACCTTAGTATTTCCACTAACTCGATTTTAAACTGCTCAATTGAAATAATTTCTCTTAATCTATCAAAATCATCCATACACTCTACTGCTTTACACCATTTAACAAACCAATCTGATTATTCTCTACTAAGTTCTACATATGCCTGCTTATCTTGTTTTTTTTCAACCTCTCAACTCTATCTTCAGGAATAGAAGCATAAACTGTTAGTGCCCTACCACACAAAACTCCTGACAATATAAAAGCCCAATTTTCTGCTGGCCACATACATTTTTTAGCTTTTCTCTTTAAACAGACAAAATTTTCATCTAAATCCTTTTCATTAAAAGGAGGCACAACTCTATCTTGGCTAGAAATATTAGTATCACTAGAATTGGTCTGTTTTTTTAACATTAAGCTTATGAAGCTTTATCAGAGCTTCCATATCTTTGCAATTGTTCACGTCTAAATTCAGCTTCTCTTCTCTCATACTCGGCTTCTAATTTCTAATCCTCAGCCTGAGCTTCTGACTCTTTTTCTCTTAAACGAGCTTCTATTCTAAGCCTTTAAATTTCTACAGCTGGTAAATTAAGCTTATGAAGCTTTATCAGAGCTTCCCTATCTTTGCAATTGTTAACGTCTAAAATCAGCTTCTCTTCTCTCATACTCGGCTTCTAATTTCTAATCCTCAGCCTGATCTTCTAACTCTTTTTCTCTTAAACGAGTTCTATTCTAAGCCTTTCAATTTCTACAGCTGGTAAATCAGAACACACTGATTCCCTACCCATCGTATTATTATTATTATTATTATTATTATTATTATTATTATTATTAGCCAAGCTACAACCCTAGTTGGAAAAGTAAGATGCTATAAGCTCAAGGGCTCCAACAGGGAAAAATAGCTCAGTGAGGAAAGGAAATAAGGAAATGAATAAACGATGAGAAAAATTAGCAATAAATTATATTAGAAACAGTAACAACGTCAAAACAGATATGTCATAAATAAACTATAAAAAGACTTACGTCAGCCTGCTCAACAAAAAAACATTTGCTGCAAGTTTGAACTTTTGAAGTTCTACTGTTTCAACTACCCGATTAGGAAGATCATTCCACAACTTGGTAACAGCTGGAATAAGACTTCTAGAATACTGTGTAGTATTGTGGCTCATGATGGAGAATGCCTGGCAATTAGAATTAACTGCCTGCCTAGTATTACGAACAGGATGGAATTGTCCAGGGAGATCTGTACGTAAAGGATGGTCAGAGTTATGAAAAATCTTATGCAACATACATAATGAACTAATTAAACGACGGTGCCAAAGATTAATATCTAGATCAGGATTAATAGACCGTAAGTTTCTGTCCAACAAATTAAAATGAGAATCTGCAGCTTAAGACCAGACAGGAGAACAATACTCGAAACAAGATAAAATGAAAAAAAAATTAAAACACTTCTTCACAATAGATTGATCACCGAAAATCATAAAAGATTTTTTTTTTCCCTGTGCAATTAAAGAAGATACAGACCTGTTTCTCAAAAGTAATTTGCTGTTGAGAATCGCACCTAAAATTTTAAAAGTCATACAAAGTTTAAGAAACATTATCAATGCAGATATCAGGATGTTGAGGAGCCACTGTCCTTGACCTACTTTCAATCATACTTTCAGTTTTGTTAGAATTCAACTTCATGTTCCATAATTTGCACCATGCACTGATTTTAGCTAAATCTCTATCAAGGGATCCAGCAACCCCAGATCTACATTCAGGAGATGGAATTGATGCAAAGATAGTAGCATTATCAGCATATGCAACAAGCTCTTTTTCTAGGCCAAACCACATGTCATGTGTGTATAGTATGAAAAGTAATGGGCTTGTGGAACATCAGATATCACATTCCTATACTCACTATGGTGCCCATCTACAACAACTCTTTGCAATCTATTACTTAAAAATTCAACAATAATGGTAAGAAACGACACTCCCACTCCCAACTGTTTGAGTTTGAAAACAAGGGCCTCATGATTAACACTGTCTGCGCCAGTGCTAAAATCAAAGCCAATCATATGAACTTCCTGACCACAATCAAGGAATTTCTGTACAGCATTGGAGATTGTAAGGACATCACATGCTCTAAGACCTTTACAAAAACCAAATTGCAAACTAGGGAACAGATGATTACCTTCAGCAAACATATTAAGACGTTTTACCAGCTGACGTTCAAAAACTTTAGATAATATGGGAGTTAGAGTTATGGAAATTGGACGGTAATCAGTTGGACTTGAGCTATCACAAACACATTTACATAGAGTAGTAACATTACCAATTCTCAAATATGTGCTAAAAGCTCCTTTTCTTACTAACTTTTGCAAAACAACATAACTTTGGAGCTAAGACATCTACAGTCTTTATAAAAAACAAAGGAAAATAACGTTTGGGTCTACACCATAAGCATCAAGGTTCAGCAAGAGAGCTTTAATTTCATGAGATCGAAAAGCTAAACTAGTTAGTTTAGCCTTAGAAAAACAGGAATGAGGAAGTTCGAGTTTCTCATTACTTTGTTTACTGTCAAACACATCAGCCAAAAGGGTTGCCTTTTCCTTTGGGCAGTGAGTGACTGAGCCATCTGGTTTAAGTAAAGGAGGAACTGTTACATTTACATCAAAGAGTGCAGATTTAAGGGTAGTCCATCACTTATGTTCCTGGGTCGTACCAGAAAGGGTTTCTTTTATGGTTAAATTGTATTCCTTTTCAATTGAAGCATAAACTCTCTGAGCAAAAGCTTTAAGCTGAGTATAGTAAATCCAGGTCAAATCTGATCTGTTATCCTTCTAAAGATGATATACCTCCTGCTTCTCCAAATAAGCACATTTACAATTATCATTGAACCATGGTTTGTCTTTCACTTGGTACCTTAGCACATGAGAAGGGATGCGCCTGTCACTAATGTTGACTAGATTCTCATTCAAAGGGACAACAGGATCAACACCACCATACAATTGTGACCAATTCAAGCCCAAAAGATCATGCAAAATCCCATTCCAGTTTGCTTGAGATTTCATATAAATCTTACAAGAGTATGATGCATCAGGGACAGGCTGCTCAGTCTTCACTACTAATGAAATCAAGGCATGATCAGAAGTCCCGACTGGAGAATCAAACTTACTTGTTATGACTCCAAGGGAGTCAGTTTATACGAGGTCCAAGCAGTTACCAGTCCTGTGAGTAGCTACATGTATGATTTGCTCACAGACTGATTCAGAGATAAAGTCTAAAGCTTTTTAAGCCATGGTGATTGGTAGGAGAAAGAGAACTTAACCACTCCCTATGGTGGGCATTAAAATCACCAACAAAGACAAAAGAAGCCTTTCTATCATCTTCTTGTAAGAAGGAAATTGAAGATAGAATCAACCATGTCTGGATTCTGGTAGATCAAACACAAATAGAAGTTATTATGCCTGCCACAAACTTTTTTTTCACCTGAATTTCATGACATCCACATTCATAGAAGGACTTATAAGAAGCAGGGTACTCAATCCTAATATACACTGCCATACCCCTGGCCCTAGGGATGGCATCATGTTTCAACATTATTGGCTTCTCAAAACCAGTTATAAGGAGTTCATATTAGAAACCAAAGTTTCTGAGCACAAATGAATATCATACTGTCTGAACGCAACTGCTAGGTCTTGAATATTTGCATGAGGACCACGAATATTGCAATACAATGGACAACAGTGACGAAATCTAGGACGCACTGGTCTCGGATTTTGCTCAATGTCTCCAGACAGCATAAGAGTTAATGGTAATAAAAAAGAGACATCATACTGAAAAGCTAGATTGACAAGAATTATAACAAAAACAATATGTACAGAAATATAGATAAAGTGATTGATCGAACCAATAGACTATAGAAAAAAAGTCAGAAAAACTGGTCAACATGGAGGAGCCGATACAGCATGCAAGGCTAGATACCCTCCAAGATAGCCACTTCAATTGAAGGGAGGACAGTAAGGATGGTTTTGAGAAGAAAAAGAATCGGATAATGAAAAGACAACCTCTAGATAAATCACCAGGCATCCATGGCCCTTCTATTAAGCCTGCCCAACACACCATTTCAAAAAACAAGAGGAACACAAAATAAAATAAGATAGAATAGTGTACACGAGTGTACCCTCAAGCAAGAGAACTCTAACCCAAAACAGTGGAAGACCATGGTACAGAGGCTATGGCACTACCCAAGACTAGAGAACAATGGTTTGATTTTAGAGTTTCCTTCTCCTAGAAGAGCTGTTTACCATAGCTAAAGAGTCCCTTCTACCCTTACCGAGAGGAAAGTAGCCAGTGAACAATTACAGTACATTAATTACCCCCTTGAGAAAAGAAGTGTTTGGTAATTTCAGTGTTGTCAGGTGTATGAGGAAAGGTGAAAATATGTAAAGAATAGGCCAGACTATTCGGTGTGTGTGTAAGCAAAGAAAACATGAGCCGTAACCAGAGAGAGGGATCCAATGCAGTACTGTCTGGCTAGTCAAAGGATCCAATAACTCTCTAGCGGTTGTATCTCAACCTGGCCAACCTACTACCTACACATCCTGAGGTAACACATCGTCGTCAACCAAATGTTGAACTAACACATATTTAATATCGTCTTTCTTTATTGAATTTTTAACACTGAGCTGAAGATATTTGCCTACACTCACTAAGCTAGATTTCTTAAGATCACTTAACTTGTCAATTTGTGGTACCAGGCTATTTTATACAATTAACAAAGGCTTACTTTACAAACAATCTCTGAATTACAAATAGGGTACTCAATCCTAATATACACCGCCATACACCTGACCCTAGGGATGGCATCACGTTTCAATATTATTTGCTTCTTAAAACCAGTTATAAAGATGCCATCCCTAGAATAACTGGTTTTAAGAAGCCAATAATGTTGAAACGTGATGCAATTCCTAGGTCAGTCGGTTGGTTTGTATTAAAGCCAACACTTCTTGTTGGCATGGGTCTTTCTCTTGGTTGGCCCGTAGGTAACCTGCAATTTTGGAAGGTTGGCTGATTAATCAAAAGGAAATTTGAAAGGTTTTTAGTGGTAGAGACAGACGTGAAGAGGGTAAGGATAATGGTAGTTGTGGATGAGGGCCCTCATGTCACGGATAGTGGTAGTTAGAAAACGAGGTTGTAAGGCCTTTGAATAGTAGAGAAAGGTTGCAGGTGGAGTTGTCCAACCCTTTACTCCCTAGGGTCCCTGCGGAAAATTTTAGCATTAGAATAGGTACGGAATATACAGAGGATGATGTGAATAGGGCCTTACGGTGAGGGGATGAGATGGTTGGATGAGAGTTTCAGAGGTATTTACCTTGGTGGAGGTAGTCTTGTAAGCAAATGTCTGTGTGTTTCTATGTTTTTGACAATTGCTTTTCCCAGTGTGGCTGCAGTCTGCCAGGCTTGTGGCGAGTTGGTGTCCATTTGAAGGTCTCCCCTCAACTGTGTTGTCTCCCTACATTCAAGTAGGTAGTGCAGGAGAGCTTGTTGTGGTATGACATCACAATATTCACAGGGTCTTTGGTTATTATCCAAGATCTCCCAGTTTGCCTTGTATCCCAATCTGAGCCTGTGTATACATACAGCCTGCTCTCTTGGGGTGTATCTGGCAATGGTGGAAGCAGAGGGAGAGCAGAGGGAGAGCCATTCCCTATCCACTTGTGTAGCTCCTTGATTAGATTTTCTTTGAGCTGTGGCTTTATTTTATTCTTAATTTGTTGCAGTGCAGGCTGTATGTGCACCTGTACACTTTCTATGTGCCTGGTGCGTTTGGCTAGTTCATCAGCCTTCTCGTTCCCTGGTATCCCAATGTGACTGGGAATCCATTTGAGAGTTACAGGTCTGCCTCTTTCATTGTGCTGATATAATAGTGCTTTGATATCAGCCAGCAGAACCTTTTTTTTTTTTTTTTTTTCTTTCCCTGATGCACGGCTTGCATTGAGGATCTGGAGCCGGTATGTATGACTACTGGTCCTTTCTTATTTTCAATGGTGTAATGTAGTGCTTGTTTCATTGCAACAAGCTCTGTCTGCATGGTGGAGGCATTATTGGATGTCCTCCAGCAGGCCGTGAGGTTACTGGAGAATACTGCAGCTCCTGTTGTTTGGGTTCCAAGGTCTACAGTACCATCCGTGTAACAGGTCTGTGCCCCTGCTGTTTACACAATCTGGATTGCTGCCTGTGCTGCATTCCCAAGTTCCTCCATTGTGCAATATTCCTTTGCTCTAGGAAGCTTAGTGTACCTAAAGGTTGCTACTTCTCTCTTCCACGGTGGAATGTGTTGTGCACCATGTCCTGAGTCTGGGCTTAGTTGCATAATATCCTCAGCTAGGCCCAGGCTCTTTATGTTGTTACAATGGTCTTTACCATAGGAGCTTGGGGTTTGAACCTCAGGGTGCTTTGATAGTTCCTCTCGCACTCTCTTTTTTGTTATTGAGTCTCTGTCTGAGAGGAACATCCTTGCAATTATGGATGCATTTCTCTGAGCAATCCTGTCTTCAAGGGATGGCTGACCAGTTTCATGGCATTGTTTTGAATTACTTTTACTGAGGCTTTTTGGGTGTCTGTTAGGTTGGTTAAGGTTGGAGCAGCATAGTCTTCTAGCGTTCAGGAACAGGCTAGGTAGTACTTCTTTTGAACATGCTCATATGCTCTGTCATTTATCTTAGTCATGTATCTCATGGCTGCCAGTCTGGCATCTGCTTTTTCTTTGAGGTACTTGATTTCCTCCTTGAAAGTTAGTTGTTTGTCTATTACAACTCCCCGGTATGTGTAACTGTCCACCCACTCTAGGGGTTCCATTCCTATTGTGAGTGGATGCAAGGGGTTTGGGGCTTTAATTGTCATTGCCTTGGTTTTACCTATGTTTATTTTCAGTCCCAGTTCATTAGACTTTTGACTGATGTCATTCAGTGCTCTCTGCATTCTTACCATTCTGACTGGTCCTCGAGGTATTACACATACGTCATCCGCATAGATAAATATCTCTGCTCCTTCAGGGAGTTGGAGAGAGGCTATGTTTTCCATGAAGATGTTGAATAGGAAGGGGCTAAGAATGCCTCCTTGTGGTGTGCCATTTTCCAAGTCATGAAAAGCTGATATCACTCCTTGGAATTTGACTTTAGCTTGTCTTCCTAGCACATAGTTCTTAGTCCATGCTAGTAGGTGATCGTTTACTCCCCTTTTTGGCCACTGATTGCAGCATTGCTGCTTGGCTGATAAGTTCAAAGGCTTTTTCAAAGTCTATGAAGACTATAGTTGCCTTCTCTTGGTTAATACAGCTGAGAACGTCAGTAATGCATTCAGAAGTTCCAATTCCCTCCTGATATGCATATAGCTGTTTGTGTAGGGGACCAATTTTGTACTTCATTCTGTTTAGAACCATTTTTTCTCCTATCTTTTCCATGCAGGATACTAAAGCTATTGGCCTGGGATTCCCTGGATCCTTTTGCTTGGGGATTGGCTGTGTGTCTTGTTGCCTCCACGCTTGAGGCCTTGTGTGCTCAAGGTGTGTTCTGTTCATTAACCTCAGGAATGCAGTTTCTCCAGCTGGACCCTTGTGTTTGATCATGGTGTAGGTTATCCTGTCTGCCCCTGGTGCAGTGTCTTTTCCTGATTTGTGCACTGCCCTCAATTCTGTGTCATCCTGTAGCTGACAGGCTGTGTTAATTTCCTCCCATCTGGCTGGCACCAGTTACTCTTGTAGCATTCTGGTTTCAGGGGAGAGATTAGCTGATTGTGTTCTGTTTACAAAGGCTGTTGCAATTGTTTCTGCCTCCTCTTGTGGGTGTGGGTGTGTTGCATCTGGTGTCTTCTTTTTTCCAGCTACTCTGTGTAGCCATTTCCATAACTCTGTGATTGTTGTGTATTGTGACAAGTATGTGCACCATTTCATCCATTTTTCTATTCTTATTTCATGGATTCTTTGTTGTACATCATTTTTAACTGTTTGCAGTAGTTCTCTATTCTCTGCAGTGGATCTTCTTCTGTATATTTTTGTGACCCTATTGAGCCGTTTTTAGTCTCCTTACTTCTGGGCAGTAGTACCAGGAGTCCTTGTATGTGTAGTTTCCTCTTGCTGCCTTTAGGGGCATTGCTTTGCTAGCTGCGTTGTGAAACGCATCAATTAGGTTTTTTTCTAGTTGATCTATGTCCTCTGGAGGATTGTAGTTTACTGCCCATTCCTCTATGGCCAATTGGAAGCAGACCCAATCTGCCAGGTCTTGATTCCATCTTGGTGGAGATGGTGAAATCAGAGGCAGTTGTTGTATCTCCAATTCTGTGACTGTGGCAAAGTGATCACTAATCAGGGTTGAGTGCACTTGCCATCTAGTTAGGTGTCTTATTGACGTTGTGGCAAAGGTCAGATCTAGTCTGCCTCCTCTTAAGTGTGTGGGTTGCCCAGTGTTTAGTAGGGCGACTCCTTCAAATTCGTCTAAGGCAAAGGCTATGTGTTCCCCTGAAGGGTTTGGCATTGATGGGGATGATAATATAGGATGGTGTGCATTAAAATCCCCACATATAAGTGTTTGTGTTTGGTCTGCATTTGCAAAGAGTTGTGTCAGTTGCAGCTCTCCTGTGTCTTCCCTGTTTATTTTCCTGTATATGTTGTATATGTCTACTTTTTGGTTCAGTAATGTTACTGTTACTGCCAGTGTCTCTACATTGGTACCGCAAGGAATTGGGTTGTGTAACCTTGTTGTTGGTATAGTTGTTCTAACTAATGTAGCTAAGCCTTTGTCTGTGCCTATCTATGGGGTGGGGTAGGCGTTGTAACTTGCAATTTTCCGCTTTTTTCCTGTTGTTAGGAATGTTTCTTGCAACAGGATGACATCTATCTTCTCTGTTTAGCATACTGCAATTAGGGAGGACATTTTAGGCCTCACTCCGGCTGAATTCCAATTAAGGACCCTTATTCCTAAGTGCATGTTGAAGAGTATTGTCTTGGGTCCCTTTGGGGCCAAAGCAATTGCCTTGACCTCTGTTGATGGGGTGGATGAGGTGAGGGTGGATGAGGTGATCGTGGCGGAAGAGAGTGGGATGATGGGGATGGATTCTGATGTGGTGGATGTGGAAGGTGCGACTGATAGTGGTGATGGAGTGGAAGGTGTGGGTGTTGTGGCATGGGAGGTGATCTCCTGGATAGCATTAGAGGGGGCGGGGAGGACTTAGGTTTGGAGAGGAAACCCATGAGAAGTTTCTCAATGCTGGCTGCAATAGTGTCAGCACTGATTTTTCCGGTCACAGCCTGTGTGACAAGGTCGGTTAGCTTTTCTCTAAGAACCGTGGTCTTAATGAAGATAGTTCTAGGTAGTTGTTTTGGGACCTGAGTTGTGGAGGTTGGGGCCCTGGAGGAGGATCTAGCTCTGGAGCCTGTCCTGAGCTCCTCCTGAGAGTAGTACCTCCTCCTTGCCAGAGGTTTGGGAGCCGTCCTTCCTCTTGGCTCCTCTCTCTTCTCCTTGGGGAGGGCAGCAATTACCCTGGTACCCTTTCAGGACATCCCCAAACCATGGCAGTGTGGTCCTTTATGCAGGTATTTCGGTGTAGTGGGTATTCCTGCCACCTTTTTGTCAATGCAGTCCTGTTTTGGGTGCCTCTGGCTACATACTGCACAGGTTGGAAATTTGGCCTGGCACTGGTCCTTATGATGGCCAAATTTCTGGCAGTTGTAGCACCTTAAGGGGTCTGGGTAGTACTTTTTTTACCCAGAAACTGCCAAAAACTGCAAGATCTACTTTCTTGGGGTGAGGCCCCTTGAAAGTGACAAGGAGGGCCCTTGTTAAATAGCCAGCCTTGTTGGTCATTCTTTGCCGCTGTGATGTTTGGAAGTTTTGTTAGATGGCTTTCCATCATGTCATTGGGTAGCCCACAACTGCAGCCTTTTTTATTTTCTCTTCCTCTCTAGTGGAGCAGCTAAAGTGTGATTTTGACTAGAATCATTCATTTGGTGATACAAGCATGAAATTTGGTGTGAATGTGCTATGTAGGTCATGTTTCAAGAAAAAAGTGCTAGCCATCAAGAGTTCCAAGATGGCGGCCATTATTTCCAAGATGGCCGCCAGTTAATGGAAAAACAATGTTAAACCATAAAAGCACTCAATGTTTCACATCTTGGTGCAAAATTATTGATATATTTGCCTTCTTTGGTGCATCTCTGGTGAATAAGGTAGATTTCCTGCACAAATAAATACTATTTATACCCTTACAGCATCAAGAAGCATTAATAAACAGTCATAAATACCATTGCTTTCTGCCTATAAGTCTTCAGTTGATAAATAGAGTAGAAGATTAATAAATGTTAGTAAAAATTATCAAATAATAAAGTATAATAATAATAAATAGTAGATAAATAATTCATTGTTGCCCCTTAAAAGGACTGCTAATGCCGGGGTGGTAAAAAGGATGAGCTCTTTTTATCTAAAAAATACCCCAACTGATGCCATACTTCTTTGCAAACAACAATGTTAATTACGCACGATGGGTTTCAGTTCATCTTCGTGATATGCTAAGCATAGAGAGGCAACACCTAGAGGTTGCCAGAGAATCCCATGAGGGAAATTTCGTTGTTCACAAATCAGAGAGGAGCTTCTCATCAATGGCTATTGACCAAGCCCATGAACAAAATAATGCACTCATCAAAGGAGACGGGGGAGCTATTGGCCTGACAGAGGATCCGTTTGCTCTTCGAAGATGGATGGTTGCTGGACCAGAAATAAGCCGATTGGTATCAAATTACGAAACAGCATCCGGGAGTAAAGATGTATAGAAATCAAGTCGTCACCATGATCAGTCGCCAAGTACTCAGAAGACGTTCCTGGAAAAAGTACAAAAACTCACCCTAGTGCTAGAGGAAATGGGCAATCCATTTGCAGAAGAGACAGATGATCTTTTAAAGGTGGATACAAATGACATAGTAGATCCTTCTGCTGCTCAACTAGTTGCAACGCATCATGAGAGAGGAAAAGAACAGTTTGAAACATTCATGGAGAAGCTGCAGTCTGATAGAGATTTCTTCTACAAGCCAATCAAAATGAACAATACTGGCTTCTTCAAAACTGGGTCAGTCATCCAAAGTATCTGAGACTAAAGTACTTAAGGAAGACTGTCAACTTTTTTCTCGCCTGTTTATCTCCTGTCAAACAAGAGGATGTGACCTATAAGAATTTTTCAGACATGAGAACCAGCCTTACCCTCCTTCACTCAGCAAGAAAGGTAACCTACGCGCATGTACTAAGGCTGATTTGGTGGATGTTCTCCAGGTGAAAGTACGACTACCTGAGTCAAAGCCAGACTCTGATGTCCTCATTGTGGATGGTTCATCACTGGTAAATGCAGTTGTACCAAAGACATCAAAGACGTTTGAAGAATATGCCACGAAGGACATCCTCCCCAAAATAGAAAAGTACAGTAGAAAACACAAGAGAACAGACATCATCTTTGATGTATATCATAAGTCAAGTCTGAAGTCAGAAGCTAGATCAAAAAGAGGAAAAGCTATCAGGAGGAGAGTTACTTTTAAAACGCCTACAAACTGGAAGAGTTTCCTCCGCAACAGTGCTAACAAGACAGAGCTCTTCCACTTTCTTGCTGATGCAGTAGCTAAAATGACTACGGAAAATGTAGTCATTGTGACGAAGGAAGAAGATGCCCTTACGAGTGCCAGTTACACCAACATGAGCCTAAAGAAATTGGCTCCCTGTACACATGAGGAGGCTAACACACGTATATTCTTACATGCCTGGCATGCAGTTACGGAAGGCTACAAATCTGTTATGATCGACGCAAACGACACAGACGTCATTGTGATTGCCATATCACAGATGCCTTCTCTCAAAGCAATCGACCTGGAGCAAATGTGGATTAGATTTTGAAAAGGTGAGCACACTAGATGGATTCCTATTCATGACCTGGTGTCCATCTTAGGATCAGAGAAGACCAACGGGATGCTATTCTTCTATGCCTTTACTGGGTGTGACGTTGTGTCAGGTTTCAATGGCAAAGGGAAAAAGACAGCATGGCAGACATGGGATGTCTTCAATGATGCCTCTGCCACCTTTGCAAAACTTAACCGCAGGCCATCTGAGATTGAGGAGTCTGATCTACATGTTCTGGAGAAATATGTGGTTCTTGTGTATGACCGGTCGAGTACAACATCTTCTGTAGACGAGGTAAGGCTTGATCTCTTTGCACAAAAGCAGAGGTCATATGACATGATTCCACCAACAAAAAGTGTACTGAAGGAACATGCCAAACGAGCAGCCTACCAAGCAGGTCATATTTGGGGGCAGTGTGTTAATCGTCAGCCAGAACCTCAGTGTCCTTCCAAGTGGGGATGGTCAAAAAACGGTGATGACTGGGAAGTTGTATGGACAATGCTGGAACCCATTTCCAAGAGCTGCCGTGAACTGACAAAGTGTGGATGCAAGACAGAGTGTGGTGGAAGGTGTAAGTGTGTAAAGAATGGACTATTCTGTACTGATGAACAATGAATGTACTTTTGGCCAGAGTAGGTTGAGTATTGTTTGAAATATGGACTCTTAGACATTGGCATATGTAGCAAATGACGTAATTTGGCGGCCATCTTGTAAAATGGCTGCCATATTGGACCCTCAGAATGATTAGTGGTGTTCCCACATCAAACCCAGACAAAGAGAACTCATCAAGTATCTGAGTAAGAACTTTAATGGCACGTAGTACTGCAATATTCTGCCTTAAAAAGGACCATATGGCGGCCATCTTGGAAAATGGCCGCCATATTGGAATTTCAAGTGGCTAGCACTTTTTTTTCAAAATCTAATGCAAAATGAATAATTATGTCAAATTTCATGCTTGTATCATCAAATGAACGATTGTTTCACTTATCTGCCCCACTACTCTGAGTTCTCTCAGTTGAATGTCGGATGTGCCTCTCAGTGTGATGAGATCTCTGGCATCTTTGGTGGAGGTGGTCTATTGCCCTTTGGCGGTTGGGGTTGGCTACAATGTTTAGGTTTTTATGTTTTTGTTCAAAGCCTGCTATTGCCTTGAATGCCTCTGAGGAGTTACTGGCTACTACCCCAAAGTAGTAGCTCTTCCCAATGCTATGGTCATCATCAATTGCTGTCTTTCTTCCTTCATCTGAGCGTGCTTGTGGTAAAGTTTCAGCAAGGGCAGTGTTCCTCTTCGCTTGTTTTTTCTTCCTACAAACTTGGGTCCATTTCTGGTTGTCAACTTCTGTCTCTTCCTCAGTTCTTTTCAGGTTTGGGAGGTCGCTCTCCATGCAGGGTTTCAGATCTGGGTGAGTTTCTATCTCACCAGCAGCCATTGCTTCGAGCTCTATTAAGTTTAGCTCATTATCGTTCTTCCAAGACAAGTCCTTGAAGGGGGGGAGGTCAAAGACAGACAGTGTTCCTGGTTGGGTTGTCCAACCCTTTAAGCCCTAAGGACCCAGACAAAGTTATAGGTAAAGGTAGAAAAATGAATAAAAAGAATCTACAAGAGAACGATTAGTCAGGGAGGCTCTATCTATCATATTGGTAGCTAGATACTAGCCTACACAAATTGCAGCTGGGGAGCCTCTTTACTGCTTACCAAGCACTAAAACGGCACAGCAGTCAATTCCTGCAGGCAGGGATGTTTTTAGGGATGTAAATAAAACACTGTACAACCTATTTCTTTATTGAAACTATGTGTGTGATTTTAAATCCTGGCTTATTTACGCCAGGTTAGCAAAGCCCTATCCCCTAACTCCTATCACCTATCCTTGGTTTATAGGCACCAAGCCTAGCGGCCCTATGCCACTTGCTACAGACGGCAAGAGTGGGAAGTTTTGATTGACCCTTGATTCCTGTTTCAACTGGTGTTTTAAAGACTACAAGGGCTACCAGATGTTCCAAAGGAGGGTCTGTTAGTTGTCAAAAAAGTTAGGATAGTATTAGAGCATAAAGCCTAGAAAGTCTTTGATTTATTCCATATAGAAAAGACTGAAGATCAGCCGGTATTTTGAGGGCAAGGCCCTTGTCAGTAACGCTGAAAGGCACCCTACAGCAGCCTACACAGTACAAGTAGCACTAGGCACCTAAAGCTAAATAAACAATAACGACAACAACATTCCATTAAACACAAAACCACTAACAAAACTTAAAATTAACCACACACCAACACCAAGATATGTATGCGTTTATATAATATATTATATGGACACCAACACTGTCGTCTACACAAAGCCGAACTGTCTTTCACAGCATACTACCACAGCTATGTGGCTAACAGTACACTCTGTGGCAATTTTCCACAACTACCTACCTGATTGGGGTCATCATCATCATCATCATTATCACCATCATACGTAATCTTAATACACAGGACAGGTCATCAACAGTTGTGCAATCCAAAAGAGCAGTCTAAATAAAATTTTCTGTTACAGGCCAGGTCAGCAATTATAGATCCAAATTAAAAAACAAGTTCTTCAAAGGAGGAATTACAGTTGTTATGAAAAATAAACACTTCCAAGCTGGTAAAATAATATAAAATAAATCCAGCATTCACAAATACACTGCCTCTGTCTGCAGCCAAATCAAGAAACTCATTCACTCAAGACACCCACCACTGTCCTAAGCTAGCCAAAAAGGTAAACAAAAAACCTCATTTTTTCCAACTATCTTTCTCACAACAAACAACCATTACACTAACTACCTCTCGCTCGCTGACACTCTCTCTCTCTCTCTCTCTCTCTCTCTCTCTCTCTCTCTCTCTCTCTCTCTCTCTCTCTCTGGATTTGGCAAACAAAAAGCAAAAATAAAATAAAGTTTAATCCTCCACATTATTGGTCTACTTGCTGAGTCATCAGCTGTCATTGTCAGGCCCTCGCTGGTCCTAACTTGATGGAGAGGAGCATGGGTGGTGATCATATATATATATATATATATATATATATATATATATATATATATATATATACATATATATATATATATATATATATATATATATATATATATATATATATGTATATATATATATATATATATATATATATATATATATATATATATATATATATATATATATATATATATGTATATTGTCAGTCTCTAGGGCATTCACGAGCATCCTCTAAAACCTTTAAAGCAGCATCCTGCTCAGGTAGAGACCCAAATCCCGGGCGCTTCGGGATTTTTCCAGATGAAAAAGAGAAATTTGAAGCAGACCAAGGGAAGCTTAGGTGGTGGTTAATCTTCCTGATTGGCATTTTTGCTAATGTGTAATTGTAGGACATCAGAGCTTGATGGGTTGGTTTGGGTATATGTATTTATAAGACACTAACTGAAATAAATCCAACTAGTATGGCATACGTGTGTAGGTCTCGGCTTGTTTGTGGCTACTATGAGGGGAAATCAGATAGGTCCCTAAGCAGAATCATCATGACAGACATCTAGCTCCTTTCTGGGCATTTTCTTTATTAGGCAAGTGTCTGACTTGTTAGTTTTTTCTTCTCAACCATACACTCATGCATTGGATGTTTGCTTGGTTGTACATGATTGTCCTCTTCGGTAAACTAGTCTACTCTAGTATTGCTCTGGTATTAGTCTTCGGAGACCACACAGCACATTAAGCCCAAAAATGTGTTTGGCAAAGGAAAAATCATTTTGAGAGGTCCTTTGTAGTTTCTAAGAACATTCATTCTACCTAGTCTTGTGTCGGGACATTTAAGTCTTACTCAGAGTATAGAAGAAATATGTCAGAATATGATTATTGTTACTTAACCCAAAAGTACATGAAGGCACTTGAAAATAATAGTGTTTGGTAAACAATGTTTGTTGTACAGTGGCAAAACAAATGATGGTAGCTTGGTGAAACTAAGCTCCTAGGTAGTACTGTCGCTTGTATTAGTATCAGTTCTTGGTGATGATCTATTATTAGTTATCAGATTTATTTCAGCATTAGAAGTGCTGTGATTGGTTCAATAGAGCCTAAACCAGTGAGGTCTAAAGCACGGAAGACAACATTTCTTAGTATTTTATGTCGTATTGGATTCCTTGCTCTAGCCTTTTACAGGATAGTCTGTGGAGACCACATAGCATATCCCCAAAAATAAGTTTTTCCTTCATCAAAGTCCATTTTATAATATGCCTCTTACTTTTCACAATTTTAAATTTTATTTCTATAGAAGTAGGTTTTTCTATTAACTTTTTATCTTTTCTAATTTGATATTACAACACATCTCTCTTGTGTTCAAGTTTTTTTTTCAGGCATAGAAAGTTATGTTTGATATACTTCTCTAACTTTTTTTCACATGTTTAAACTTATGAGCTCTTTATTTTATAGCAAGTAGTCTTGGAAGCCATATTTTTTGTAGGTGACTTGGTGTGTGAAGCTGATTATAGAGGAAGTCCTGTCCGAGGAGTTTTCCAGTCCGCCACCAGCAGATCTCAATAGGCTGATTAAGTCTCCAGTTCTTATCAAAACAGGGGCTCGAACTCCTCCAATTGCACGTCCCCCTGACCCTCTCTTGTTTGTAACCTCCCCAGGGGTTGATGCATTAGAGGAAGTGATGCTTCTAGCATCCAAGAATCCTGAGGTTCCAGTAAAAAATGTGTCATTAGGACAAGGTCAGGTAAGGCTTTATATTTTAACTCTTGTTTGTTTCTCCGCAAAATACAAATCCTCGTCCTTTAATTAGGGAGATTACTTCAGCACGAGCAGGAATCAGTCGCCGAAGTTGGATAACAAGCAGTTATACAATTAGTGAGGATGCGGGAGCAAAGAGCCCCGCCACCCCCTCCTGTCATAGAGCCTTCACTTTTACTTCTTCCTCTGTCATGTATGGATGTACAGACAGGTTGTGTCAAACTTATTAATATATCTATTTTTTTCCAGAATGTGAATGTTGGTTGTTAATTATGTTAATTATGGAATAGAAGCAAGAAGCCCATTTTGGAGATAGGGTGGAGTCTGCAGTCGGCTGGTCTAACCAGGTGTAGATACACAATCTTTCTGTGCTTTGGGGCTGACTGTTTGCAGGTATTCCCATCTGATGAGTGTAGATCATGGCCTCTGGTATTGTGATGGCCCTTCGCCTAGAGATGAGGAAGTGAGTAAGGCATTCGTGGGAGTTGGAATGGGTAAAGCCAGGAAAAAATCTTGTGGGTTCTTTTGCTGCTTCTGTCTCCTCTGGAGGTACGTCTGCTGCTGTTGCCCATGTGTATAGACCCATGGATTGGTCCCAGTGGAGTATGTTGCATGGGCTGGAGTTTTCTGATCTATGTCAGTGAGTTTCAGTTTCGCTTGACCGGGGAACCCTTAATGTTCGTTGCTCCTTCTGAGGCGGGAACTCCTCACCTTTGGCGGTAGGGTAATCTGCTGTCGAGGTGTTGACGCAAGAAGTCGAGGTTTCCATAGCTTTGTCAGGTAGGTCCTCCATTACCTGAGGGAGTTGCTAGTAGAGGCTACTTCTCCCCTGTACCCCTTGTGCTTACTTATGTCTTAAATGTTCCCAGAAACACCAGTGGTGAAGGGCGTGGTTCCCCCAGTGTTAGGGAGCCTGATGGTTTCCCCTTATCACAAGAAGATGGGTAAGTTAATTTAGTAGTTCCTAGCATAGCAGGTAAGGTGCCGGTGTCAGAAGTCAGTCAAAGATAAATGCTACCTCAGTCCCTAGGGTTCCCCATTTTTTTTTTTCTGGTCCCGGTTGTTGTGATTTTCACCAGTTTATTAAATGTGCCTGATGTACTAGGCGGATCGCAAGGCCTTGAAGAGGCGAGATTCCCAAAACTTTTCAGGAGTTAACTAAAATACGGCAACAAAATTACCATTTTATTATAAAAATAAACTGTGATACAAGACAAACAACATTCTTAAGCATTCACAAGACTTAATGAAAAACAAGGCTGACTCTTGGTAATGTAACACGTGCTCTTCAAGCACAAAGTCCACACCGGACTCATTAACAAACTGAAAATAGTGCCAATTCGAATTCAATACACAACGAATCACACACCAAATATCCCTATTCTCATTTAACTCAGGATTCAGATCCCCAATCACAAGGATCTCTACATTAAACTGCGATATAAAAACTACATGTCTTGCACACAAACTTATACTACAACCAACCTGGTACATGAGGTAGAGAGAAGAGAACAACTTAATAAATGACTTATCTTTAGGGGGGACGATGAAGCAAAGAGGTCGAGCGAGGGTCGGCAGCTTCGAAGAAACCTTCGTTTTCCCGCGTTAACTAAAGTTTCCTTAGCAAAGTGGAGGGAAATCTTAGTTTAATTATTTGCAAGGGGTTTGACAATGCCTTTTCATTTACTACAAGATCGTAAAACAGTTAAGGCTTTTCTTCAAACACAAGGGAAGGCTTAAGTCTTCGGCTGAGGGCCAGAATTTATCCATATCCAAGGACTTGGAAAGTCATTGACACTAAACACATACATAAGACATTTTTGTCATGTTGCCTCAATTTTACGTTAGATTCATCATTGATATATCATAAACAGACAATTTCCACAACACTCGCTCTTTCCACACCAGGTGGTTAAGATTTAAGTTCCAATACAGTCGTGTATTAAACCTCAAGTCTTTCGCCCGCGAGATCCCCCAGCCTTCCCTCATTTGATGAAACGTTCTGATGTCAAATGCCGGGACTTTCGAATGGCCAGTTCGAAAATTCCCGACACCGGTGATACCCAAAACTTCCTTTGTGGCAGTTGCCACAACCCTTGTGCCAGGGGGTACAGTGCTGTTGCCCTCCCTCAGTGTCAGTGGTTGTGGCTCCAGCTTCGGATGTTGCTGTGTTGTGGGTCCTTGTGAGTGTATCTTACCCTTCCCCTGGGACAGTTCGCCCTGGTGTTATGATTCCTGTTTGAGAAATCTCTGTGGTTTTCCCCTCGGTGGAGGGTTGTCATCAACGGTCACATGGGCCTCGACTGTTTTAGTTATAGAGTGAAGAGCAAGAGCCAGGAAGAAGTAGAGTCATGCGCCGTTTTCTTCCTTGACCTTGTTATCCATCTCTCCGTCTTCCTACTCGGATTCTGACACTTCTAAGAGGAAGAGGAGACCAAAGAATCCAGGATGGACTGCTGTAGTCGCTAGGATAGGGTCCCTCTGAGACCACCTCTCTTTCAAGGGATATGAACAGCATCCGTGTGGGGGGTCTGAACCACAACTCCATGTGACGGCCCCTCAAGGCCTGATTGGGCCAAGTCTGGGACCTGTGTCCCGACCCAATGCCTTGCATGGCTGGGACCCGGGGTCCCACTCCTTAGCCGTGAACCACAGGACCATGTTTGAATCCGGGGCTGGGGGTGTAGGCTGGGCCCCTGCTTCCCAATGGCCCTGACTGCACCCTCAGAAGTACCTCCTAGCTGTGGAATCATTGCCTCTTCCCAGGTGGAGACTATCCAGTATTTCCTCTAAGCAAAATGCTTTCATGAGGCACCGAGCAGTAGATGTCTGTATGTCTATGGAGGTCCTCCATAGTTGCAATTGTTTTGTAGATGGGATTGTCCTCTCATTTGAGTAGTTTTTGTACAGATCACGGACTACCTCCTCTTCCTTCATTGAGAAAAGCCCCTCTCAGTCGCAGCTATTATAAGCTTTGAGTATGACTTCCCTACTAAAGGGTACAGACCTGTCTGCTTCCTGATAATTGTCTAGGCTTGTGAGGACCTTTGAGCAGTCTGATCTACCCTTTGTTCTTTGGTTCCCAGAGTGGGACGGGACTGTCGCCCTCAAGGCTCTTACGTTTTTCCGCTCAAGCTTTTGAGGAAGTCTTTAGACAGAGTTTTGTTCCTTAAGTCTTTCCTTATGATAGTTTTAGCATTTGCAACGAGAGGTGGTGAATTACTTTCTCTTTTATAGTTACCTATACCGAGGATGGAAGAAGGTCTCTTCAGTTTTTGGCTGGACTTCATGAGTAAAACACAGATCTCAGCAGCCTATGCCCCAAGGTTCAATTCCTTCTCCATCCTCTCCCTTCGGCAGGAGTCTGGTGGGGATCAAGAGTAGGATGCTGTGGTGCTATCTAAAAGGGACACAGGACTTCAGGTCTAAGGGTCAGTCTTTTTCATTAGCACTGGGAAGTCTAAGAAAGAGATGTTTAGAAACACAGTCTCTTTTTGGCTTTGTGAGATGATCCATGAAGCAAAAGCCTCGACTGCCGAGAGAGTTGACTCGTCAGCTATGACCAGAACTCAAAAAGTCAGGGGCTTTGGCTCCACCCTAGCCTTTAGGAGAAACTTTTCAGTGGGCCAAGTGTTGAAGACCGGTGTCTAGAATGCAGACTACCTTCACAGACACCTTTGGACTTGGATTTGTGGAGGCTGCTCAGTTAGTTGTGTAACCAGACAGCTCCTTCATTATTCTATCCCTCCTTGCAGGAACAAAGAAGCCAAAAGGATACATGTATACATGTACAACTCAGATCCTATTGGTCTTTCATCTATATGATAGGCGGTGCCAATAGTCCTTTCTTAGCTTCTCCTTAGATCAAGCGTTAATCACTTCCAGAAAAGAAATTGAACCTTCCAATTTGGGTTACACAGGAATATCAATCCACTAAGCAGAGAGTCTCCCTAATTAAAAGACGAGGGTTTGTATGTGGGGTAAGAACAAATGAGATATTTATAAAGTAATTTGTATTTTTCCTAGCCATACAAACCTGAGTCCTTCAATTCAACTCTCCTCCTCTATCACTCCTCTCAGTCCTGGGCTGTAGGTCAAAAGTGAGGGCTCTCCATTAGTATGATAACCGTTCGTTATCCAAATTTAACGACCGATTCCAGATAACACCGGAGTAATATCCCTAATTAAATGAGTCGAGTTTGTATGGGTAGGTAAAATACAAATTATTTTTAAAATTTGTCATTTTTCATGCAAAGATGTGTCTTGTTATATCAATCATAAACTTGCTAATCAAGAGTAGACAAGCTCTCTTGATATATATACATATATATATATATATATATATATATATATATATATATATATATAGAGAGAGAGAGAGAGAGAGAGAGAGAGAGAGAGAGAGAGAGAGAGAGAGAGAGAGAGAGAGAGAGAGAGAGAGAATATATAATACAATTACTATAATCATTTCATACTACCAAATAATTTCATGTTTTAGTCAAGTGTAGCCGAAGAAGCTGTTCGTCTTGGTGTGAAGGAAGGAGGATGGATTGTTTTGGAAAATCTTCACCATGCATTGGGATGGTTACCCTTCCTGGCTAACCTAATCAATACCATCTATGCTGGTGTCAACACAAGTTCTCGTAGTGCCAGTGGGGCTTTAAATCCAAATTTCAGGTTAATTCTTACTACAGAACCTGTTGAGGAGGTAAAATCTTTCTAAGATGAGTAAAGTGAAGAGTACCACTTTAATATTTTTATCTATTAAAATCATGATTTTTTGGCCTTACTTTGAAGTACAGTAGCTCTTTTCTTAATCAAGTATTGACATGGATACCTAATTTAAAACTGTATTCTTTTTTAATACA
This sequence comes from Palaemon carinicauda, assembly GCF_036898095.1. Lineage (NCBI taxonomy): Eukaryota > Metazoa > Arthropoda > Malacostraca > Decapoda > Palaemonidae > Palaemon > Palaemon carinicauda. The sequence continues at coordinate 3,747,996 of NC_090738.1, read as the reverse complement.
TTCCAAGATAAAATTAATGATGATTTGATTATACTGCATACATAATATCCTCGTATTGAAACATATAATACTTTCAAATATATTTATTACCAACACTATTGATATGTTACTAAATGAATACAAACCATCATTATTTGATATGAGTATGGCTGCAGTGCAGCTGGAGTGCCCATCAAGAATTTAACAAGTTAGTTATACTATCGGCATGTGGTGGATAAGGCCTGCCCACCTGTGAGTCAGCTAAACACTCACACACCTGGTCATGCTGCCTCTCAAATTTTCGGCTGTTCTAATTTTGTATCTCTTTTTAGAATAAAAAAGTAAGTTGTGGACAAGCTGTTACCTGCAGATAAACGTCATTAAATCATTTGAAAAGTGCAAGGACATGCAGTTGTTCCATATGAAGACACAAATGTGTAATCTCATCACCCTTGTACCTTTAGTTCGCAATCATCTACTGTATATGTGTAGCTGTACAATATAACGAAAACTTGAACCTCACGCCTGTATATGTGTAGCTGTACAATATAACGAAAACTTGAACCTCACGAAGTTGGTGTTCCTTTGTTATTTAAGGTGTTCCATCAATGGGAGAAGATTAATTGCTGCTCCCAGAACTTCTAAGACCTCTCTGCGGTGTTTTTGCGACTCCTGCTTCACCCCTGAGGTCTCTTCCTCCGTAGGAGTGTCATCATTGGTTTTCAAGACCCTGACGAAGGTTGGCAAGAAGAAGAGTGTGTGCTTTTCTTTCATTAGATTTATCAGAAGCTGGCCCTTCTTTTCCTGATGAGAGAGAGAGAGAGAGAGAGAGAGAGAGAGAGAGAGAGAGAGAGAGAGAGAGAAGGATACTTAAAACCAACCAAGACTAGGAAGGTAACTTGGTACTCGGTACCAAGCCTTTCAGTCTTACACTATCACTACATGGTCCTGTACCAAACTGAGACATTTTCTAATGTGAGTATGATTGAGAATACAATCGTTGGTCTCTTCATGGTTGGTTACTGCATGATTGGTCACAGCTTGATAGTTATTCTTGTGACCCTTAGACTACCGTAGATGCTCCAATGTGCTCACAGGCTCGAAATTACATGTCACTTGTTATTTCCCCTCGTGATCCATCCATGCACAGGGAAGTTCCCACAAACTTGTGTGCACTTGAAACCAGAACAATGGAACACTCAGGATCATTCCTGGAAGCATCACTCCTATACAGGACCAAGTGCTCTGACATTTCCAGGAAAAGTTAAACTAGCCAGATTTTGGTTCATAGGGACTTCCTCCCTAAAAGAATGTCTTATTAAAGGCTGATGGTATGTGTTCATGTGAGAACAAATCACAAATTTTAAAAGAAATTTGTAATTTTTCTAATTATACAAACCAGAGTACCGTAGTACTGACAGACGAGCAGGGCTTTCCTGCTACCTGCTGGTAGTTATAACTACCTCATCAAGTTTTTGATAACAATTTCATTTTTGCTGAGGTCATACCCCTATTAAAGGACTCAGGTTTGTATAGTTACAAAAAACTCAAATTACTTGAAATAAGCGTGCTATTCTAAAAAATTGCATCTGAAACATTTAGATTTTATTGCAGTTTCCAGTGTCATTGTTGCGAGCAGTAGAGAAGGTCTACGTGGACGCCCCGGGTGATGCCCATCTGGCACTAAAGGAAGTCAACTTGGCTCTTGTTCGACAGGCTCAGTCACTGTATTTTGATGAGGAAGTTAGTGCATGTGTTGTCTGTTAGAAATACTGTATTATCTCATACTCCTCTATAGTATTAATCTATTCTCTTGGTGATTGATGTCTTCTCAAATTTGTCATTCAAATTTTGATATCTTTTCTGCTTGAGATATCTAAATTTTGTATTCACTGAATTTTTTGTCTAACATCAAACTGTAATAGGTAAACAATAATAGTTTAGCATTTTGTGAAATATTTCTTTTTGCTATAATAATTTGACGATTGTGTACCAGTATGTGAACCAATGTCTTTTAATGGATTTATTAACTGCTTAAATATCTACATTAAGTCTCCTACATTATTGAGAGGTTGGCTCAAAGAGTGGGTTATTAAACTGAGTTAAGTTTTCAAGTTCACCATAGTTAACTTTGGCAGACAGCTCACAACACCCTACCTCTTATTCTCCTTTGTATTCAGTCAGCTGATCTTGCTAATATTACTGAGCTTGCTTACATATTCATCAAAATTTCTTACAGCTAATTCTGCATGATAAAATACTTTTAAAATTGATTTATACAGTATTCTGTTTCGCATATATCAAAAGTATTTTTTATTTATTACACTCGCCCATTCTTAATCTTAGAAAGTTCTACAGATGAAAGCTCTTACCAAGGGGGACTTACTGTTTTACTAATGAACTTTGAACCATGAAATAGGATTTTGAGGCTGATGATGAGTCTGCCACCTACCGACTCTTGCACGGCCTTACCATCTTCCATACCATTGTGAGTGAAAGAGGTCGACATGGGCACATGGCATGGGCATCCACTCCCTCGTTTACCATGGCAGATTTGAGCTTGGCTATGAATGTTGTGACGGTGAGAAGTAACTGTTTTTCCTAAGGGAGTTTTTAGTGGTGTTTATCTTTGTATGTTGTTGTTTGGTCAGAAACCTACAAACTTTTATCTGTGAAGTTGATATTTGGTTGGATCATGTAGGATACTTGTTAGAGATTTGGTTTTTAGATAGGATGTCCAGAGATGACTCCATTCTTAGACCTGAATAATTAATAAGGTGTCCAAACTGATTTTTTATATGATGTTATAAACTAGAAATGTAAAATAATTAGAGTAGGTCTAAAGATTCATATCTGTCAATGATACCACATTAAGATAAAGCTATTTAGGATTTTTGTTTCCAAAATATTTTTTTAAAGTATTCATGTAGCATTTATAGTTAAAAAATTGATGCTGAGAAAAGAGTAAACATTGCTGATGCTATGTTTTTTTCATAGCTCTTTCTGAGTAATTATTATTCATTTGTGTACTGGAACTTATTCACCATGAAATTTACATCAACAAGAGATACCAGTCATTTGAAAATAAGTATTACCATTCTGGAGATTAGTGTTCATGCAATGCATTTGACAGATAATACTTTATCTGTCATATGCATTGCATGAACACATTTAATACAATGACAGTATATACTACTGTTATTCATCATTAAGAGGATTCCTAAATTTAACAAGTAGCACCAGAATTATCTCAGTAGTACACTGTTTTCCATAGCTGCTCAATCCATTGACCTTTCAGAATGGAGCCTGCCAAGGTTCACTAGTTTCCGTTATGATGATAGGCACCACGTGGTTCCATGGAATGTCACTTGGGCCGAACTCTGAGTTGAATGATGTTTTGTTTACAAATATAGTTTCAAGGTCGTTGTTTATTTATCAACAACAGATTAAACATGCAATTAACGTGTGTTTGTATACATGTTTCCTGTAAAGATCATTTGCTCAGTTTCTATTATGAAGATACGTACCACGTAGCTTCCAGGATTTTTACGGGCTGCCAAACACAAGAGCCTGTGTCTTACACACACACACACACACAAACGCGCGCGCGCGAGCTTCTGGGACGGTCACAGGGTCTGAAATCCGAGTTAAATTATTTTTGTTTACAAATATCGCCTGTAAGGTCGATGCTATTTGTTTATCAACAATGGAATTGACATGCAAATGACGTGTGTATCATGTGAAGGTCATTGCTTAGTATCTGTTATGTAGACACGTACCACGTGGTTGGCGATGGAGGTCACTGGGTCCGAACTCCAAGTTAAATGATGTTTTGTTTACAAATATTGGCTCTTCAGGAACGTTGTGGTTTGTTACTTTACAAAATATAATAAATCACACAGTCGTGTGCAAACATGACGCAACCACAGTATTTGCTACTAGTATAGTGAGGGTTAACGTACACACACACACACATATACACACAAGGACACACTAAAATACATAGGTAAATAAAAAAAAATGTATTACAGAATATATTTCTTTTTATTCATACAATGAAGGAGCCGGCCGCCTAATGTCGTTTTTAAACGACAGTGCTTTGACATTCCTACCATTTAATAGGTTGATTTGGGACATCAAACTGTGTGTGATTTTCGTGTTTGATCGGTTTTGAGACGCCAGTGCGATTTATCACGAAAGTGATTAATAATAAGATCTGGGGATTTCTTTCAATTTTGTAAAAAAAAAAAAAAAAAAATAAACCATGAAAATTAGGAAAAAAGTAAGAAAGAAATTAAAAAGCTATTGGAAAAAGGGGAATGATTAATTTTTTTTTCTGTTAACTTTTTCTAACCAAGTTTCAATACTACAGCTTTAAAATCAAGGGAGAAGTAGGAATTTGAAGTTCAATCATCATAGTTTTGAGATACGGCCGTTCAAAGATTTTCTTTGTATTTATTCAATGACAATGTTAATATATTCCTTTTTTAGTACAAATAACCCAAAACTATCTTATATATCATAATTTAATCACAAATTAGGATCCCTTTGTTCAATATCTTTCTTCTTTAGGCTCCTGGTCTTCCTCTTCCTCAATGACACTTCTCCCCTTCACTAACTGTGCTAGTATCACCGAGAATATACGTTTCTGAACTCTTACTAGAGCTAATTCACTTCTTCATTGTGGAAATAAAATGTCTTGTAGTTTTTCCTTCTTGGCATGATGAAATTCTTACCAAAACAAAGAAAAACGGAAGTAAGTGTCCGTATATCTGATGTGCAAATGATTTGTGTTCGCACTTATGGTGACTAATAAGGGTTGTTATGCTGTAAAGCTCATGTGACAACACCCGGATTAGTGATTTATAGCATCTTTACAGATGCCGTTCCTCAATATTTGATTTAAAATGTTATAATTATTCAAATTTACGATAGCAGAAAAAATATAGTTTTTTTTTCTCTTCAGATCCCTATTTTTCCCATATTGAGATACTCTTACTAATTGCACTGTAATTATGAGAATAAGCGGAATTTTACCGAAATATTTTTATACACATTCTCCATTGCCATACGAAGCTCCATATTTTCTTTTTTCGTGATTTTTTTTGTTCGTCCTATTAAACTTACACTGTGTGAACAAGCATTTATTTTCATAAAGAACACGTGCATTTTACGCTATTAAAAACCTTTACAGATTATGCCCTGACATCACAATAGACATTTCGGTTTTGATCGATGGTTATCACTCCCTGTGTTTCTGCAAACAATAAGTTTATTTTCGTTGACTTGCCTATCAAACGTTAAATTAATACTTGCCCACCATTTAGTATAAAATAGTTACACTAATCTAACTCCCAACTGCAACATCTGGGGCAGAACCTGTTTATTATCACCTGACCAGTCCTCATTGATAATTCATGTTTTGTATATCTCCAGATGTACATACAGGGCCGCAAATTATGGTGAACCAAGTAGTAAAGAAATACTGTCAAGTCATTTTCCTACCCTGGAAAGGTATGATGGGTCGTATGCGACCCCTACAGCATTTTCAAAACCTGTTTTTTCCCCATAAATCATCAGCTGTCTCGAATATGGAAGTGATCGACCTGCAAGGGGTGACTAGTCTACATGCCATTGTCTGCTTTAGGATTGATTTTCGTCTAACTTCCCTCCTTCCCCGTTTTTTTACTCCCCCCCCCCCCCCCAGGGGTCGACCTCGACCCTGACATACCTTTATCAAACAGTGATCAAACAGCAAAGTTATTACATAATTATAAATTGTCGAACAGTGTTGATACTTGTTTGGTTCTTTATAGTTGGAAAGTGTGGATGGATGGTGTGTCTACCACTTGCATGACATTGGTTTTGGCTTAGATGCCATATATTGCCATGAGGTCCATTTTCCCTCAAATGCTAATTTCTGAATTTTTTTTATTTTTTGCAAATTTGATTGTTTTCTATTTATTTTGAATTTATCTTCAATAATGGCCAGCAGGCAGTATTCCCTCGGCATGGATGTCATCAACACACTTCTAATGGAGTTAAAAAGAGATGTTGATGATAATATGGAGTTTGCAACCCCATTCTTCATTTCAAGTGGTAGATTGGGCTGTAAGAGTTGTTGCGGTCTGCGGCCATTTTGTTGACATACCCGAAAGGTAAGTTGGCATATCTCTATATATTCTTGTTCTGTATAGAATTCGTGATATTTTGGTATATTTTAATGCATAAATATCATATTTTATAGGAGATACAATGATTTTCATAAGAAATTTACATTGTGAAACTAGGCCGTCAAAAAATGACCTTTAGATTTCGCCCCTGATATAACAGTAAATTACATCTTAGTGCACATTTTATTATGTATTTCTGTTCTAGGATAATATGAGTTTATTCTATAAAAAAATTAGCCTCTTCCTATTTCATTTGGGTACCCAAAAAAATTCATGAAATTTGGACAAATTTTTTTAGCCAAAAAAAGTTACCCTTTTTTTCTCATTTCAGATCTTGACTTCTATGGGTCCAACTCATTTCCAGCAATTACACGCTCTTGCTTTGCCATCTAAGAAGGTGTCCCTAGAGGGATTTATGTGTATATGTATATTTCTATTTTTTTGTGAATATTTACGTTGTCTTTTTTTTTGTATACTTAAATTTTTAATATATTTCCAATAAATAGTTATTTTGTAGAGGGGTATCATTTATATTTTCAGTAGTTTTTAGCATTCTTTGAAGTATTTTTAGCAAGTCAAACAATACAGATTGATGCATAACTAAATTTTTCCTGAATTTTTTTCGGAGTCGGGGTCGCGCGCGACAGAGTATACCCTTAAAGGGGTGTCCGAGGAGCGTACCTATCCAGGGTTAAAGGGTTAAATCGGTTGACAATAAATGCTCTCTCAGTTTCCTCAGGGCTCCACAAACACCGTTTAAAGTTACAGGTGTAAAAAATAGGCTATAGAACGCACACAAAGACGAATTGTAAGTTTGCACCAGTATATTATTGGTAAAACACTTAATGTTGGAATACCTTCGTAAAAAAATCAGTAAAATATACCGAATGATCTTTGGGCGACATACCCAAAAGGAAAAAAAAATATATTCTTAAATGGTGACCACTGTATTATGAATACTGTTCAGTGACCAACTTCCCGGTACTGGTAGGAGACAAGGGTCTTATCAAGGGTATCTTGAAGCCAGCAAATAGTCACTCGATACGTAGCTGAACAAATGCCCTTTATATCCCACTGTATTCTTCAGAGCGAATTCGATATCAGGGGTATTCATTTCATACCTCACTAGACCAATTCTGAGGCACAACTACTGTCCTTTTGCCTCATCTCATTAAAACATATAATTATCTCATTACCTTAAATGGGAGAGGTACAGTGGGTTAGGGTTGGCTGTTATCCATTTCATAATACATACTTTGTTGATTTAGTCCATTTCAACTTGGATACAAACAAAGAGATACCGATTATTCAGAATTTCTACTGAGAAGGTTTCAGTTTTTGTTATCATACATATGCTGAGTTACAAGATAAGTTTATTATCAATTGTAACTTGATACAGTGAAGTAAAGGATAATGGAAACATAACACATCTTATATCTTTATTAGGGAACACACACACATTTCATATCATGAAATATTACATAGTTTGGAAAAATGTTAGATTTATATGTGGCTTAGCCAACGAAATCGAAACTGTCATCCTCGCTGATAAAGTTCATTCGTGGTATTTTGGTACGCTTTTGAATGGTCGAGATAATAATGGGCGTAAACTATCCTTGGCTTTGGATTCTTTATTCTTCCTCTTTTTATCCTCCTCTTCTTTCTCCATTTCACATGCGAGTGCAACCTCTTGCGAGTCGGTAGGCGTAGAAATTCACCCCATCTCTTCTCCAGGTCGGGTGTACAGGAACAGCGCATCAGTAAGCGTCTTGTCGGGCCCAGCAGGAGGGATGATTTTGGCAATAGGTGGTGGACCTCCTTTACACACTTCAACTTTCTTCTTGTTGAACAACGAGAGGAACTCCCGCTGCATCTTCTCACATTTTAATAAATATTCCGTGGTCAACTTTACCAGTTTTACGATTTCCTACTGGTTACTGATGGCACCGACACTCAGGGGAAATCTTTCATCAGATGCGTAATTTCTCACAAACATGATGTAATACCTCATGAAAACATAAAAAAATTTCACAAGCCCTCGCTCATACCTCGTATGGTTCGTTCAGCACACTTAATCGAGATTGCATAAGACTTCATAACAAAATATGTGAAATAAAAAATTAATTCTTGCAAATAATGTAAATTTCCATATACTGACTTGACTGAAAAATACAACGAAATGAATGACGAAAGTCTTACGTAATTTACACACACTTACTTATACCTACGTGAGAGGAGCTCACCTTACAAGCTGGCTATACACCTCGTAAATTCACAAATGAAATACATGAATAAAATGTTTACTCCACACTAGACCAGCTTTGGAAGAATATATATATATATATATATATATATATATATATATATATATATATATATATATATATATATATATATATATATATATATAGTATATATACTATATATATATATATATATATATATATATATATATATATATATATATATATATATATATATATATATATATATATATATATATATATATATATATATATGTATTATTTTTTAATTGCTTTTTATTTCGTAGGAGGGGCCAAGTAGAAACTTTCCAGGGAAGGGTGGGGGGTGGGGAGCAGTTTCCTCTTCACCTGCTGCCCCGGCCAGTCCAACACTAAGGAAATGGGAAAGTCATTTTCAGTGATTTTGTCATGAAACTATGATATACTTATTTTCCCAAAATGTATTCTCCTCTAATTTGCCCGAAAAATACATTTGGAGATAGCATAAGCACAAAACGATTCCCCATTCTTATACCCTGACTGTAACTTATCAATGATTAGGCCCTACGTATATAATTGCTAGTAGCTTTATCTTGAGAAATTTCCCAGCTTGGAGATCAAACTAACTTCTTATCAATTTCATGCACAAAGGTCTTATAATCTTGATTCAAATAGGCTTAACTCTGTATGGTAAAGTCCCTATTTACATTGATCAAGTTCCCGAATTAGCACAGCTATGTGGTGTTGGATGTGGGTCTATTGACCGGGTGAATTACTCCAGGTAGATGACCGCTTAACAAGCTAAAAACTCATTACTATCCGTGAAGCTCTTGTTCGGATTGTTCGAGATATAGCTATCCATACCAGCTCTTTAGCCTATCAGGGTAGTAGTCAAACCACCAAATATTAAAATATCTGGGAAATAAAAGTTTGATTGTCCTTTTAATCACTAAATCACACAGCTGAGGAGCAATACCCCTTGATTCCTAAATATTAGCCCTCACTCTTTAGATTTTTTTTTCTCAGCTTCTTCCTCTATCCCCTGACATGTCAAGTTAGGTCTTTATTCTTTAACATTTGTGTTCCTCTGTTTTATTTATTTAACATTTGTGTTCTTTTCTATCATTCATATTCATTCTCATTATCTTTAAAATGAATGCCTTTCCGTCTCGGTGCTCGTCTTCGACCTCCAAATATGGTTCTTAGCTTCTCACTGTCCCTCAATAAAAGAAATCTCTCCCGAGAGGCAGCAGGAAACACCTTCACTTGACCATTCCAACCTGGAACTATTTGATAATTGTGTGAAGCCAAGACAAGATATTCGTTAGCAGCTGGATTCCGGAATAAGGCATTTGGAGACTGTATTTCATTTCCCTCAATCTTCGTTTTTACAATCTCCATCTAACCAAAAAAATAAAAACTTGAATTGTGAAGCATCCTTCCATGAATAAGTTTTTTTTTCATCTTTTTATTTTCCATGAATAAGTGGTGTAATTCAGGTTTTTTTTTTCTTTAAATAATATATATCCCATTACTTTATCAGTATTCTAGTTAACGAAAATATCTTGGCTGATTTTAAAGCAACCGGGTAAATTTCCTACAGAGCATTGAAGATATATAAAGGACTACAAGATATAAAGATCTTACTATATCGAGCCAGACAAATGTTGGTTTACGGATCCTTAAGGAAGCAAATCCTCCAAACGCCCAAAAGACGACTCACTAATGAAATCTATTTTTTTCCCCAAAAAATCACCCATTATTTGGATAAGCATCTGAATCTAACAAAATAATCCCATTATCTATATGTTACCCTGTAATAACTATCGCCAATTTTGCTATACAACATCGATAATTATCAAATTGACAAAGCTCTTGCGATAAAGATTGAATTAGCAATTTAGTACAGATTTTACTGGATATGTTTAAAATTTTAGTTCAAATGTCACCGCTAACCATTCCAAGCCAAGATCACAGACGGCGAAAAAAAAAAATTAAAAAAAAAAAAAAAAAAAAAAAAAAAAACACACACACATGAATATAGGGCAAGTGGCTTAGGGTCTAAAGATTTTAACGGCGCATCACCTTGAATCTGAATAATTTAGGAAATATTTTACAGTTGAGTTATCCTTACGTATTACAAAATGCTGCAATCTATAAATATCTAAAAGCTGAAAAACGTTTTTAGCAGTTAATATAGCATCTGAAAAACAACGATGAGCTTCTGGAAGTATAATACAATCATTTCTAATGGAAACATTGCAAAATAACGATAAACAAAATTTAGATATGCATAAATGTCTAAAAAGGAGTTTATGTGCTGGTAGATTACTTCATTAACTAGAGTAAGCTCAAACAATTTTATCTCTCTCTCTCTCTCTCTCTCTCTCTCTCTCTCTCTCTCTCTCTCTCTCTCTCTCTCTCTCTAATGTCCTTCAGGTGGGTATAACCCATGTATGGTGTTTTTTTTTTATATAGTCTACAACATTGAACCATAATTGAAACTACTCTTTCTTCCATCAGTTACTGGAACAAGACTAATGTCGAAATAATCTAATGTTGCTGTTAAAGGAAGGAATTATTTGGCAACAACACTCCAAGATTTTCTACATGATTTTGTGGGTTCATGCTATATATATATATATATATATATATATATATATATATATATATATATATATATATATATACATATATATATATACTGTATATATATATATATATATATATATATATATATATATATATATATATATATATATATATATATAGTGTGCTACTTTTATAAGCACACATTGAGTATGTGTTGTTTAAGATGTGTAAAGCTGGATAACGAAGTACATCTTATTAGCTTTAAAAGTATTTATTGTCTGAAAACAACAAAGTTAAACATCTCCATCATAGGAGGGAGCTGGTTTGGTCGGATGACCAATTCTGGTGAAGTATAGATATGAACTGATTAAATTATCGATATCACAGATATCGTATGCTTAGTTGATGTAGCAATTTTAACACAATCTCGGAAGACACCTGCATCCGGTGACGTCACAAACTTTCACACACTGATGCATTGGTGTTGACGTTTAAGAAAAATGTTACATTACCGAGGCTGCATTGTGCATCCTGTTTATGATTTTAGTGACTACAGCAAATCTCACGGCTAGCATCTTCATCCAAAATGACATATTACGTCATGTGTTTTAAACATGTTATAACAATTATTTCATTTATTACATTAGCTCGGCCAGCTATCTCAATTTTTTCAAAAAAAAAATTTAACAACAAGCCAAAACATGTTTACTAGGCTGACTGGATATATGTATTATTCTTTGTTTAACTTTAGCCATAAGCAAACGAGGACGAATGTCCAAATAGGCCCATCAAAAAATAATAACAATAATGCATATGAAAAGATATTACCAAAGCAAAGAAAAAAAATGCATGATAAATAAAGATCATATATATGGTACATTGCTAGCAAATGATTATATGGTACCAAAAAAAACTACTGACATACATATGATTCGGTAACTCGTTAAAGAATAATTGTTACCTTTGTCAGAAACATAGATTAACATAATACGGTAACTAATAAAAATATTTGTTACCTTGGTAAAAATTTAATTTTTAAGTGCACAAACACGAATTCCTGGTACGTACACGTACCACGGTTTCGTACATATATATATATATATATTTATATATAGGGCTCATATATTTTATTAGATGCCCATAGATTCTGTTAATTTTATTTTTTTTTCTCTTTTTTCTTTTTAACATTCCGGCTTACATATTTTATTAGATGCCGAGAGAAAAAATTATTTATATTTTTTTTTTAAATGTTTTTTTTTTTAATGTATTTTTAACCATGGAAAGTTAAAAAATTTCCTCATTTACATATTACTAGCGTACTAACAGCTTTTCCTACAATTCTAATTCCAACATTTTACTCCTTTATCGAATGAGGTGGCCACTTCAAACGGCTTTAAACTGAATTAAATAAGGAGTTTTGTCTGGACATGGCGAAACGTTCTGTTTTAGCTTCCTGCTGTGCTGTAACCTACGCCAAACAAGGATGTTCACAGCGATAAATATCATCACCGTGATACCCAGTCCTGCTAGTAGTATGGGGTGAAGAATTTCCTTATAAGTCGGTGACAGGTGGTCCATTTCGGTTAATTTCATCAATCGCTTGGCAACTTGTCTGTTGTACGGGAGAGGTAGTGCTGGCATTGTAGAGGTCCACGTGAAGTTCGCGAAGTAGGCTCGTTCTCTGATGAGTGTCCGTAGACCAGTCACCATGGAATTAGGGGAAGTCCCGATACAACCATCTGCTGCAACGAAGATGTGGGCGAAAGACGTGGATCCGTCAGGGCATGATACATTGAAGCCGTCCTTGTATCGTATCCACGAGCCATTGTTCAGTCTGCAATTGAACTCATTATTGTCAAAGGGATAAAGCTTATCCAGACAATTTTCACTTGTATGAGAGAGAGCACCGTCTAGCACTACACCTAACTCGCATGAATCCATTAAGTTTTTATGGAATTCAAATGAGTCAGCTGTACATATTTTTCTATCCATTGCGTCTGAACAGTGAGTTAATTTATTTAAATCTTTAATGACCATATATGTTTCCTTGTCTGGGGAAATCAATACGTGTCCTGTCAAACTGGATATTACTGAATTTGAGTGATTCGTCATGAAAGTCTGAAATGGTGATATCCTGTAAGATTGCCAGGCATCAGAAGAATCGAAGGGAATTGTAATCCTAATCTTGTTATTATCAACGCTTACTGTAATTAGGCTGTAATAAAATTCTAACCTACGTTCGCCTAACAAAGGAACATAGCCTAGTTTATCCCTTCCGTTCTCCAGAATTAACTTTAAGTGATTTATAGGCAACAAATGGGGCGACAGTACACCTTTAGTTGCTAACGTGATAGCTTCTACATAATCCTTGGATTTCTCAATGAAATGTGCAATTCTGTTATGTATGTGATCTATCTTTGAATCATAATACGTTAACGTTGCCAACAAATCCTGTACTTCCATAATCTGAATGATATTATTTGAATGTTCATTTACTAAATCCATAATTTGATTGATTGAAGCTAACTGATTCCTTAGTTCTGACATAATCAATTCATCTTCATGAGTCAAGAACTCAATTTTCTTATTTTGATTACTAATTTTAAGACGATTGGAAATTCCTAAACCTAAACTTGCAACAGACTCAAAGATGTTTAATGCAGCATAAATAAACGGATTTCGTCTTTCTTTATGTTCGTGTCCTACAGTCCACATCAAAAGGTTATAAGCCAAAGATCCTGTCTCGTAAGTCTTATTTTTCAAGTCATCAGATAGCATCTCTGCAACTTTTAATGTTGATCCAAGCAAACTCTCTGTAGTCAAATGAAAATGTCTTCTATGCAACTCATCCAATGAGGCAGAAAACCTTGAAATGGCGGTTCTTAAGCTAGTGACATCATTCTCTTGAAGAAAAATTGCTTGCATATTCACTTCTACAACTACGTTGCTTGATGTAATAAAAACGTCTTCTTGTCTTTCAACTATAGTGCCATATTTAAAATTTATACTTTTAGTTTTAGAGCTCATCCCACACGAGAAAAATGTCTGAGCGAACAATATCACTCCCAACAACAAAAAATTCATCTTGGAAACCTGTAACGAGAAAAATATATGTAATTACTCCTGTATTAAGAAGAAAACTTTTAATCACATGAAATAAAAAAAAATTTTCCCTCACTTCTTTCCCTCTCTTTTCTTTTTTCTTTTTAATTTCTTATGTGAGCCAATGGTACTATTCTCTCATCCGTAGGTTGGGATACGTTTTGAACTCTAAACCTATTGGCCGTTAATGTTTCCGAAATGTTAAATGGGCCTTCAAACTTAGGTGTTAGTTTATAATTGAGTCCTTTGCGCACATTGATTTGAATATACACGTTATCACCCACGGTATATGTTTTAGTTGGCTTCGCTATTTTATCATGATTCCTTTTCATTATGATTTGTGATTCTTCTAAATTCTTTCGAAGGATATCATATCGACTTATACTTGCATTTATACATTCTTTTAAAGGATTTGATAGATTAGATGTAGGCGTTAATACATGGAAAGGCGTTCTAACTGGGGTACCATACAATGCTTCATGCGGTGACATTTTAATTGATATATGATATGAATGATTCAGAGTACTCAGTGCCGCCGGTATTGCAATATCCCAGTTGGGGTGTGATTCCCCTAGTGTTACTCTTAATATATTTAATATCTTCCTATTTGCTCTTTCCACTAGCCCATTCGACTCTGGGTGATATATCATAGTATTTATTTTCTTTATGCTGAGGAATTCACACAATGAGGTAAGAAAGTGATTATTAAATTCACCACCCGAGTCTGAGATTATCATGTGTGGAATTCCATGTTTACAAATGTAACACTCGTAAAACTTCCTAGCGCATTCAATCGCAGTTTTAGTTTTAAGCGCTATTAGTTCTGTATATCGAGTTAAAGCATCTATAATTACTAAGAGGTGCTTATTTCCTATGTCTGACTCGTAAAATCCTGTTAACAAATCTAAATGTATTCTTTCAAAGGGTTGATTGGGCACAGGATAAGCTCTTAGGCTGACAGGTGTTTTCGTATGCCCTTTGTTTTCCTGACATGTGCGACAATTAGCTATGTGTCTTTTTATATCTGTAAGCATCGTATGCCAATAAAACAATGATTTGGCTTTCTGTGACATTAATGAGAACCCCGGGTGTCCATGTAACGGATTTGAATGCAACCAATTCAGGACAGTGGAAATAAGTGAGATTGGTACTACTACCTGGTCGTTAGTTACATGTGGTGTATTGCGGGTTTTCCTTGTCACAGTCCTACACAGAATATTATCTTTGATTATATAATTCTGCTGCTTATACTTTATATATCCCTTTTCCTTATGATTGCCTTTCAAAGCATTTATAATTGTTTCTATTTTCTGATCTTTTCTTTGCTCAGTCTGTAACAATTCAGCGCTCCAGCCTAAATCTTCTTGTTCAGATATCGTTTTAACAATAGGCATGGATGTTGATATATCTATTAATTCAGCTAAAGGCTCCGTACAAGATGACACGGGGTTGCGTGATAATGCATCCGCAATGATATTTGCTTTCCCAGGTAAATACCCGATTCTTGCGCCAAAATCTTGAATGATCAAATGCCACCGAGTTCGTTTAGGGCTGTGGTTGAAACCTTTAAAGAACTCTGTTAGTGGTTTATGGTCAGTAAGAACCTTAACGGGATAACCGTAAATTATGAACTTAAAATGCACTAGTGAATTAACAATAGCTAGCCCTTCCTTGTCTATTACTGCATACTTACTTTCGGAAGTTCTCAATTTTCGAAAATAGAAAGCTATCGGGAAAAATTGTTAATCATATTGCTGAAGCAATACCCCTCCTACTCCTAAGTCTGAGGCGTCTGTTGCAATGAAGAATTCCTTACCGAAGTCAGGAAATTTTAAGATAGGAGAACTACACAGTTCATCTTTCAAGGTATTAAACGCCTGTTGATGTTGCTCAGACCATATGAAATCTACGCCCTTCTTCGTAAAATCAGTTAAAGGAGCGGCTATTATTGAATAGTTGCGTATAAAACGCCTGTAATATCCACTACAACCCAGAAATTGCTGTATTCCCTTGACATTAGTAGGTATGGGAAAATTACGTATAGCCGACACCTTATCATGGACTACTTTAAGACCTTGGCTTGACACCATGAAACCCAAATATATTAATTCTGTTTTGAAAAACTCACACTTACTAATCTTTACCCTTAAGTTATGTTGTCTTAATCTCTGTAGTACTAGTTCTAACTTACGTAGAGTTTCTTCTAAGGTGTTGGAAAAGATTACAAGATCATCCATATAGGCATGAAATATATCCCCTAACAAGTCTCCAAACACTATGTTAATCATTCTTGTAAATGTTATAGGAGCACAACGTAAACCAAAAGGCATCCGTACTATCTTCTTCTAATGATATCTGGTGAAAGCCTTTAAGTAAGTCCAAACTGGTAAAATATTTATTCTGACCTAACAAAGACAAAATATCGTCAGTACATGGCACTGGGAATCGATCAGGGATCGTCTCCTCGTTTAGACGACGGAAGTCGACGCAGATACGCCATGTTCGATCTTTTTTCGGTACAACTATTAAAGGAAAATTATAAGGGCTGTTTGATTTCCTAATGACTCCTTCTTCTAGCATTTTACCTACTTCATCATTTATTTCATTCTGGAATTTCATAGGGAGTCTGTACGAGGGTACATAGATAATTTTCTGCTTGTCCTTTAACCTTATTTGATGCTCGATCACATTTGTTTTTCCTAAGGATCCATCCGTAGTGGAAAAAACATCATGATATTTAGTTAAATGTCCAAAAATTTTCTGTTGAATTTCTTCGTCTTGAATGTCTTTATTGATTTTATTTTTAATAGATCGCAAAAGGGATTCATCCGCAACTGATTGAGAGTGATTGATCTCAGCAACGGTAAGAATACGATGTTTATAAACTTCTACATCCAAGATACGTTGATTTTTGTGAATTACTAAAGTGTTATTTAAAGGATTACAGACTTCAATATTACATTGTTGATGTGAGCCTACTGTATAAATAGCTTGTGTGACAGACAATCCGTTAGTTTTCAAAGTGTCGGAAAGGATTGATATTTCAGATCCCGGTAATGTTTTCTTTATTTGCACTATTAAATTCGAAGGTACGTTTGGTTTGATATATTGCGTGCAAGATGATATTACGGGTGAACGAGAATTCTGCTGGGTCGCGTATATTATTTCTTTATTAGTGAGACAAGTTATTGGTTCTTCAACGTACGTTACGGTTACATTTGTCGTCTCCTTTTTATCCAAAACTGATTTTAAGGTATTAGAAGACTTATAGAATTTCCCTTTGATATAAACGCTGTGCTTGGCAGGGGCTAAGATAATGTTTTGATTTCCCATAGATGGGTATCATATAATTACAGCTGGATACATATTAATGTTTTTTACAACAACAAATGTATCGGGAAACTGCGTTTACCGACTTTGAATTGAACATGAGTTATGCCTATGACATTTAATTCATTATATCCTATACCCGAGAGTCTAACTCCGGATTTTTCAATCGGAAAGTTCGAAAACAACAAATGATGTGTCTTCAAATCCATGATATTACGTGGACTACCAGAGTCAAAAAATAACGTAAAGGATTTGTGTTCTAAATTTACAGCATATAAGGTTGGTCGTAACTCATTTTGGCTTATTATAGTATGAATTCGTTGCAAATCTATGGGAGCATGCACTGTTTTACTTAATTCGGCCGTGTGTTTCATAGGAAAATCTATTGTCTCACAATTATCTGATAAAACATTAAATTGATTATTCAATACTATTGATGTTGACATGAATGACCTTGACCCAACATCACTCTCTTCCCCTCTGGAGTTAACTATGTGGTATTTGCTTTGCTCTGCACATTCTGAAAATTAGTCTGACCTTGCGAGGTCTGGTTTTACGACCCAGGCTCAGCGATATTCGAAGAAGTGTTTGTTTGCTTTGGACTCTGAACTGCATTGACATTTGGTTGTTTCTTCTTATTGTTAAAATGAGGATTTTTCTTTTTATTTCCATATGGAACTGACTGTGAAATTGACTGTGTATTTCTGGGATTCTGTTGTGTCTTACGCGAGTAACATTGACTGTATGAATGAGTTGCACTGTTATGAATCGAGCAGAATTTTGTTCTGCAGTCCGCGCTTAAGTGACCTTGACGTTTGTAATTATAACACGTCATTCCCGCTACTTGAATACTAACTACGTTCACTGTTTGTGGCTTTGTTTCATTCTTTGCAAAAACTTGAGTTAACACGGGATCGAGATCTGGACACTTGGACATGTGTTTCTTTATCTGTTTATATACATCCAATTCCGTACTTGCAGGCGTTAACTTCTTATCAAAACACCGCACTAAAGCTTCAGGCAACATAAGTGTCATGCAAGTTAAATACATTAATCGTAAAAAATCTTTCACGGAGATGTTATCCCTAGTAACCCAAGTGGAATTACATAAAATGTCCTGATATTCATTAAGCCTATCAGCTATGAGAGCTGCTCTCTCAATAACATTAAGCCGATTCATAGTGGCTTGATTAAGTGTATTTCGTAACGCTAATACTACATCCAAGGCTTCCTCACCCCCGTAGACTGCGCGTAACCTAACTTTGAAATCATCCCAGGTAACTGCTTCTTGAAATGAAACACCTCTTAAATACGCACTCGCATCCCCCTTAGAAAAATCTATAAAACTTTTAGCTTCTTGTAATTGTACAAAAGGGTCTACGATTTGTTTGGCATTTAAATGGGCATCGACGGATGAAATCCATGACTCCACATTTTGTGGCAAGAACCCATTGACTCGACACTGAAAAGGAAGGATTGCTGACCTGGCATTTACAAGCGTCACAATTGGAGGAGGATTAGTCTGGCCTACGCCACTAGGTCCAGGGGTAGAGCTCACAGGGGGAGTCATGACTGCTGTATTTCTTTTCCTATCTCTTCGACCCCTTGCAATTCTATCAAAATATCTATATGAATACAGACGTCCACTGCGTAAACGCATATGTATAATAAAATTCCCCAAACAATGTTACTAATCCCAAGACATTTCCCGAGAATTTCTGAAAGAAAAAGGAATTAGCACAAAGAGAGAAAAAATTCTAGATGAGAATTCGGAGTTGAACACAGTTTCCTTTAATGAAAGGAAATAAAAGATTAGCAAATCACTCACCCCAGTAATAATCGACTAACGACTCGTGATAACTACACTTCACTGCCCAAACTGGAATGAATTAAAAAATTTGTACTTAGCTTATATATGGTTCTGTGTGATGTCGACACATCCTCTCTCTCTCTCTTGATGTTTTGTTAGCGATGTATCGTTCGAGTTTCTGTTGAATGTAGTGCTTCCTGGATATGTTTTGTAAACGTTGAACGTCAGTCCTTGGGTTTCCTTGGATGTTGATTGAAGATCCAGTTCATCAGTTTATATTTATAACATTCATTAAATGTTAAATATTTCGATGGACTATATTACTTAGTCAAAATTGTAGATACATGTAGATAACGTTGAGTTCTTGAAGATCTTTCTCTGGTTTTACAGCTTTTATTTTGAAGTCTTGAAGATCTTCCTCTAATTGTCAGAGTTTAATATTATAGTTACTTGAAGATCTTTCTCTGATTCGTAGAGTTTAACCGCTGCCACCTTTTATAGGTGTGTTACCGCTGCCACCATTTATAAGTGTGCTACTTTTATAAGCACACATTGAGTATGTGTTGTTTAAGATGTGTAAAGCTGGATAACGAAGTACATCTTATTAGCTTTAAAAGTATTTATTGTCTAAAAACAACAGAGTTAAACATCTCCATCATAGGAGGGAGCTGGTTTGGTCGGATGACCAATTCTGGTGAAGTATAGATATGAACTGATTAAATTATCGATATCACAGATATCGTATGCTTAGTTGATGTAGCAATTTCAACACAATCTCGGAAGACACCTGCATCCGGTGACGTCACAAACTTTCACACACTGATGCATTGGTGTTGACGTTTAAGAAAAATGTTACATTGCCGAGGCTGCTTTGTGCATCCTGTTTATGATTTTAGTGACTACAGCAAATCTCACGGCTAGCATCTTCATCCAAAATGACATATTACGTCATGTGTTTTAAACATGTAATAACAATTATTTCATTTATTACATATATATATATATATATGTATATATATATATATATATATATATATATATATATATATATATATATATATATATATATATATATATATATATATTCTTATGAAACTGGTCTAGTGTAGAGTAAATACATTAGTTTCTTCATAACTTTATTTATATTTCATTTGTGCATCGAAGAGATGATACCCAGCCCGTAAAATGAGCTCCTCTCATATAGATGTAAGTATTTTATGTAAATTAAGTAAGACCTTCATCATTAATTTCATTGCATTCTTTATTCGAGTTAGTATATGTAAACTTATGTTATTTTTAGTAGTTAACTTTTTATTACATGTATGTTTGTTACGAGTCTTACAAAACTATTTGAGAGTGTTGTGGGATTCGTGTGAGATAGGAACAAGAACTTAGGTAATGCTCGTTTATATTTTATGATATATTGCGTCATATTTGAGAGAGAATGTTCAGTGATATATGCTTTGGAAATTCTCTGCCTGGTGTTTTAGAAATTTAGCGAAGTGCCTGGTGATATGATATCTTTTTTTTATTTAGGCAGCAATGGGTGGGTGTAGCTAGCTGACTGAGAGAGTCGCCTCGCCTGGTGTGTTTACAACATTTGGGAGAGTAGTACTTGGCAATTATGACGCCTCGGAAAAGTTTCAGGAAGTAGTTTGATTTCATATAAAACGTGACACCAAGGTTAGGTTACATAGATAGAGATAGAGAACAGCAGCCTGGAGACAGCCTACTTCCCCTCTCCATCTCTCACTTTGACATGTAACCTAGTGTATTGTTTTTTAAAGTGTTCAGTACTAATAGTGTGTCCTCTCCTAAGTGACTCTGTGCCCCAAAGCAGATTGTGTGTCAAAAAGATACGTAAGACGAAACGGTGATTTTGAATTCATTGCAGAGTTTTTGTAAACGACCCTGTAGGAAGGATAGTTTTTGTAACGTGATCTGGTTATCTATTATTCATTAAGTGTCAAACGTGAACATTGTATTATTCAGATTTATTTCAAGCTTTTGTATAATTTTCATTGCATTATCTCTTTTCTTAGTCTAATGTTTATACAGATATAATAGTTCAAGTCAAGTTCATATAAAATTTTCAGATCGTAACATTTTTGTCCTAATCTAAGTTTTGGTCAGACTTAATTTTTTTGAGTGAGTTATTTTGTTATTGTGTAAATTCTTTCAAAGTGTTGTAATTTATATAGAATATATTTATTTTTGTAAAGAGTTTATTATTCCTATCATCATTATCTGGAACCAGATTCCACTCGTTTCCTGTTAAGAACCATAGTAAGTTTTAAATATGTCTTAATAATACTTAAGAGTAATTACCCAGTTTAGTTTTGATTGTACTTAAGAGGCCTTTGGATATTCAGTGTTTTATATATTGCTATCTGGGAGTTATTTAATGGTCTCAGAATTCACGTATTAATGTTTTAAAGTGTAACAGTTTTAATGTAAAAGCAAACAAGGGAGTTTGGAATTCGAGAGGTTGATTAACTTGCCAGTCGTATTATATATAATATTATATGTTTGGTTCCCAGTTACGAGCCATAGTGTAATATATTTTTAGTGCCCAGACCACGGGAGCCATCATCATATAATAATATATATACTTACATACATACATACATGCATACATATATATATATATATATATATATATATATATATATATATATATATATATATATACATATATATATATATATATATATATATATATATATATATATATATATATTTATATATATAAACATATACATATATATATTTATATACATATATATATATATATATATATATATATATATATATATATATATATATATATATATATTTAGCTACAATTAAGAATTTTATTTACAATAAATGGCAAAAGCAATGGGATAGTTTACTTGAAAATAAGATGAGAGAAATAAGTAATGTTATATCCCCTTGGAGGTATAACGGGATGCCCCGAAAGTGGGAGACTACTCTTTGCCATCTCCGCATTGCTCACACTCGGATGACACATGAGGTTTTGCTGGCTGGCCAACATCAACCATATTGTGACGACTGTTTGGTACCATTGACAGTGAGTCATTTGTTAACCGAATGCCCTACATATAGTAGTGAGAGAAATAGATTCCTGTTTGAGGCTCGAGGTGAGGATGGCAGGTTCATCCTTGCCAAGATTCTTGGATATGATGTGTCCTACCATGCTGGTGGCATAGCTTCATTTCAGAAGCAGGTCTTCTGAAAGATATTTTACTTTTAAAATTACGTCTTTGCCTCTATTGTTTTAATTGAATATTCTTTTATCTTTATTTAAAATAAACAATATCGGCATCAATGACCTTAGATGTCAGGATGCCAGAAAACCTCAAATCCATCAATTAATCAATCAATCAATCCATCTATATATATATATATATATATATATATATATATATATATATATATATATATATATATATATATATATATGTGTGTGTGTGTGTGTGTGTGTGCGTGTGTGTTTGTGTGTCTGTATTAGTGTGTGTGTTCAGTATTTGTAGTGGAATATGGGAACTCGATTTGTAACATTTCAATGCTTTCGCTAACAAAGACAGCTCTTTACTCTCTTTGATTCACTAAAGTTGGAGAAGACTCCTCCCATTTCGTAGAAGTAGTAAAAAGAGCAACTCCTTGTCTGTTTTATCATGGGATCACTAGAGACATCTGATGAAAGATTTCCCCTGAGTATCAGCGTTCTTTTGACTCTAACTGTACAATGGTGTCGGTAGTTTCAGTTGGTACTCCAGACTCTTTGGCACCCACCATCTCCATGCAAGTTTGACGAACAAGTCTATGCTTACATTTATTTTCTGCATACCATCTTGAAGGTTACGTCGAAATGCTTTGCCATAGTTAAGACCTGGTAGGATTTGACCAACCTGTCGCAAATAAAGACCAACTAAAATCTTTCAGAAAAATAATTTTCACACCCACACTTTATTTCTGGTGGAAGGTACTTAGACTGCCCTTCTACAAAAGTACATTAATTTCATTTCTGCAAAATACACAAAAAGACTTACTTTTAGGGGTGGGAGGCATATCTTCCCCAAGCAAATGGGCATCATTATACCTTGACATGACTTATACGTTGAGAACTGCTAACCATCTTGTACAGTGGAAATACTTTGAGAACAATCCTTCACATTCAAAGGATGGGATCCAAGTTGGGCCAATAAAATACTGTGAGGTGTATATATACCACATCCACACATAAACACACAGACACAATCAGACTTATAGTAAGGTTACGCCCACCGCTTTCAGCATTTTTTCTACGCCAACCCTGTGCTGTCTTGTTGACCTGCAGACCTCCGCATTTTTATCGTGACACAAATTTACACATTGTTTCGCAACATGGAAAACTCCCTACCAGGTAATGTTTACTTATCAGTGAAATTTCAGATTGTTTATGATAAAGCATATGTATTGTGTTAAGTGACAGAGAATGTGTTATTACTTCTTTTTCAGCTGAGAGGGGTCAGAAAAGGAAAGTCGTTGAGTGTGAAACACACCTCCCTATTAAAAAAAAAAAAAAAAAAGCGTATTGCAAGAAAGTACCACTTGGTATAGACAGTGTAATGTAGGACGTTAATATCTTTCGAATTGTGTATGGAATGGGCTTATAATTTGACTTTGGAACTTCCAAATAAATTAAAACACCAAGTTTTCTCTTATTCCAGTGCTAGCAACCTGATGGAAATTACTCGGAAACCCCATGACTCATGGGGTAGCTTCAACATCCACTCTATGCACCCTGTCAGATTTGGCGCCGCCAACTCCAGGTTCATCAACAGCAGCATCCACTTTAGTGCAGATCCCAAGTTCGTTACGTAGAAGACATCCTTCAACCAACTCTACATGGAAGAAAATTATACCCAGCTTTGTTTATAGCTTATTGTAGGGAAGACATACGGGATTGTTTAGAACGGTATTTTAATAACAACAAAATTTTTGCAAAGAATGCTGGTCTTTTAACATCAATTGTGTGTAATCTCAACTACCAAAGGGCTGAACAAACAGAAATAAGCCTATGGTTCTGTCTCCCAGCAACGGTTATTAATGAGGATGAAATTGCCGACCTCATAAATACATGGGGTATGGCAATTACTACATTCCCGTGAATAGTCAATGAGTTAAGGTGGAGTGAGTTGACAGTGGAAGGCATTGACAACTTCAAACTTTTTTCACCATCAGGCTGTAGCGTGCCGAATGGGTGCAGCCATTTTTCCTAAGAAAGACGACCGTGGTAGAAATATGGTCTCTGTTCCCTCTGGAATAGGAATTCCTGTTTTATCTAGGCTCTAGCTGCTTAATTTATTGCTAAACAGACCCCAACACCTCACTGGGGAAATATAGCCCGTTCTGTAAATAGTATACGCTGTTGTGTGCAATATGTTGACTTTCACAAGATTACCTTCCCTATCCAGTGGGAGAACATTTCACGGCTTGAGTTAATCAACTCTCAAATTATATATATACAGTATATATATATATATATATATATATATATATATATATATATATATATATGTATATATGTATATATGTATATATATATATATATATATATATATATATATATTTATATATATATATATATATATAGATTTTATATATATATATATATATATATATATATATATATATACTGTACATATATATATATGTTTATATATATATATATATATATATATATATATATATATATATATATATATATATATATATATATATATATATGTATATATATATACACACATATATATATATATATATATATATATATAAATATTATATATATATATATATTTTCATATATATATATATATATATATATATATATATATATATATATATATATATATATATATATATAGGTGGTGATCCACCATTTTGTCAAATCCTTTGCCAGGGGAAGTCCATCCAACCCCCTTTGATTCTGCAATAAATGTCTATCGCAGCATGCAACATCTATCAGACAAAAACAGCATGAAGCCACCTGTGATTTTGCAGGGACATTGAATTTTCCCTGTTAAATCAGCTGATATCGCAGATAAAAATTAGGTTTCATATCAGTTTAGTAAGATTGGTGTTACTGTATGGATATGAGTTGTGGTATAACAATGAAACAATATCCAATAGGTTTTGTAAATCTGAGACTTGCGAATAAAGCCCTCAGAAGAATATTGGGAGTTGAATAGCAGGACAGGATTAGAAATGAAACTATAAGAGAGATTACTCGAGTGCCATAGTGGATAAGATCATGGTGAAGGATAGATGGAGATGGTTTGAGCTTGCTTTTCGCACTCCCCAAGAGAGATTAGTTCAGCAAACTTCCAAATGGGCTCCACAAGGGAATAGAATAGTTGGAAGACCCAGGACTACATGGCTGAGGACTATGGAGTGTGAAGTATAAGATGATGAATGGAGAAGTATTCCTTTAAAAGCTCAAAATAGAGACAACTGGCAAAATCTAACCAAGGTCCTTGCGTCAATAGTCGTAGGAGGAGATGATGATGATAATGAGAGTACAGTAAGATTTAAAAATGAGCATATGAAGAAATTCCCCGGGGCATATGGCGTGGAGACCCTACACAAATCGATAGCATATTGCTATTTCATTATCGACAGCAAAGGATAAATAGCAGCCTCTAGTTATAATTGTGAAAATGATCGTCTCCATAAGTTTCTGTCACATCTTAATGATTGTGGGGAGTTGATAAGATTACAGGGGAAAACATTCCCCCCTTCATATGACGACCGAGGATGAAATAACTTTCCAACAACAGAATATATGCCAGCTGTGTAAGACCCCGTTCAAACATGGACATGACAAGCACAGACACCATGACCACGCCAAACCTAACAAACAACTTTATTGGAGCTTACTGTATGCGTTGTAATTTAGCGTGTCGCGAACTTAAAACTATACTCCCTGATTTTCCCATAATTCGAGTTACGATCTGGGTGTTATCATAAAAGAACTTAAAGATAAAGATACAATCAGAATCATGGCGAAGCAAGGACTAAGAATTCAGCAAATGACCGTCGAGAATTTAATTTTCCTTGACTCTCTAGTGTTTTTAGGTCCTTCTTTTGATAGTTTAACCTCTGAATATTTTAGGGATGGAAGGAAGGCACATTTAATGGAGGAAATGTTACGTGGTATTAAGGATGTGAAATTAAGGGCTAAAGTCATTCAAAGTAAATTACCCTTCTGGGATGGCTATGTAGATAGTCTTACGAAACTCAAGGAAATGGAGTTGGCCACCAAATGAGCCTTTTACAACAGTCTAAAGGCCTGCAATCTATTGGATGAGGAATATAATCGGGCTCAGCGTGTTTGCACTATAGGCAATTGTAAAATGCTGAAAGATTTTCTTCTCCTTTACCTCATTGTAGACACTGCTCTATTGGGAGATATTCTCATTTGGTGGCTTTTTATATTTTATGATAAGTACTGTCTTGATTTACCCCACTATGTTTCACTTCCTTCCTATGCCTATGACAGCTTTCTTAAGATGAGTAACATTGAACTGGATCATGTCTATGATGAGGAATTGTATAATATAATCAGGTACAATGTCACAGGTGGGGTTCACTTCTGGGGTGGATCAGTCATTCACAGCCAACAATCAATCCCTCATTAAATTCAGATCTCCAGCAAAGCTCTTATATTCTTTATTTAGACTTCAACTCCTGTACCCAACAGTTATGACTAAAATCATCCCCACTGGTGGAATTCATAGACTTTCCGATGAAGAAAATTATCTGTTTTAGGAAGGCGTATTGAAAATGCTATTACAAACGGTGATGAAGGCTACTGGCTCCTCGTTACTACTAAATCACCTTCAGAAGTTGCTAGAGCCACTGATAAACTGTCCTTATGCTTATGCCACAAGGAAGTTGCTTTTAGAAATCTATCTTCCTACTTCAAAAAAACATTAGAACAAGCAGTAGGACACATGACTGTAAAGTGTGAAATGCTTATAGCCACCCACCACAGTAAAAAGGAATATCTTATTCACTTCCCCACTCTACAGCAGTATATGGACTTAGGTCTGAAACTGGAGGTTGTGCATTCAATCTATGAATTCAATCAAAATGCTTACATGAGGGATTTTATTAAAACTAACATCGAAGCGGGGACCGCAGTAACCGTGTCTTTGGGAAGACTTTACTCAACCCCTTGAAATATGCAGAAAAGAGTAAAGTTGTCAATAAAGCAGCCACCTACTTAAAGGAAGCCTGGAATCCGAGGCTGAAATGGATCATCCGTTTGGCTGAAGATTGCGTTATCTGTACTTCTCCCCTTTCACAGGTTGCCATCAATATGCTTAATTACATAAGTTTTGCTATTATGGAAGCTGCTAAGTCTGATCTTTACTACTTCTTTTATAAGATTCTCAAGAATTAAAGTAATGTTATATCCCCTTGGAGGTATTATCAGGATACAAGCGAATACTAAATTAAACACCGGTGATTGGAATAATAAACTATTTACAAAAATAAATATTTCCTATATAGATTACAACACTTTCAAAAGAATTTACTTAAAAACAAAATAAATCACTAGAAATATTAAGTCTGAACAAAACTTAGATTAAGACAAAAATGTTACAATCTGAAAATTACATAGTCACTTCACTTGAAATATTAAATCTGAATAAACCTTAGACTAAGACAAAAGAAATACTTATGAAAATTATACAATCACTTATTTCACTTGAAATTAAATCTGAATTCAATATTCAAGTTTGCAATATCAGTTTCGAAGTTAATATGACCTTTATCCTATCGAAGGATTCCTTGCACTTGCTGGTCCATACAAATTTTTCTTGGGGCTAGTTAAATCCGTCAAGGAAGCAACTACGGCCGAAAAGTTCGGGCAAAAATGTCAGTAGAATCCTACCATCCGTAAGAAACGTTATAACTGCTGCCTCATTGTGGGCGTTGATGCTTTCCTTATTCCTTCAACATTAGCGGCTATCGGAGTGATTTGTCCTCGTCCTACTTCAAATCCCGAGTACCGAACTGTTACCTTTCCAAATTCGCTCTCTTCCAGGTGAATTGTCATGTATGTTCCTCGCAACTTTTGAAATACCTTCTTCAGGATTCAGAGAGGTTCTTCCCAGGTCGATGGATATACCACAATATCGTCAAGATATACGCCTACTCCTTCTATCGATCCTAGAAGGTTATCCATCGCACGTTGAACTGTTCATTAGACCAAATGGCATGACAGTGTATTGATATAACCCAAATGGGGTTATAAAACCTGATAACAATTATGCGTTGTCATCCAAAGGAATTTCATAGTAGCCCTTTAACAAGTCGATCTTGGAGACGAACCTCGCTTGTCTGATAATGTCGAGTAGTTAGTTGATGAGTGGCAATGGATAATTATCGACCACACTGATCGAGTTTAACTTTCGGTAGTCCGTACTTATCCTAAAAGATCCGTCTGGTTCTTTCACGAGCAAGTATGGAGAACTGTAAGGGCTAGAGCTTTGTTCGGCTAATCCGTTTTGTAACAAGTAATCCACTTCTTTTCTCATGACTTCTCAGTCATACAGTGACAGACGATAGGTGCATTGTTTAAATGGTCTTTCCGTTGTTTTGATGGGTATCTCATGCTTCGTCTGGTTGGTTCGATTAGGGACGTCCGCGACAATTTCAGGGAAATTTCTAATTAACCGAATTAATTCCTCTTGTTGCTCCTTGTTTAAATGAGTTAATTTCTCTTCTAAGTTCCGAATGATAGACAAATTATTCACTTTGCTTACTGCCCCTGCGTACTGCGTACTGTCTTCATCTTCCAGGGATTGTATGGTTTGCGCCATACACACCTGTGAAGCTTCGGACTCGTTTTCGATTAAGTAGGTTAACGTGTACTTTCCTCTGACATTTCTTTCTTCCTGGGGTTTCGATAACATAGGTCCTGTCACTGATTTTCTCCAAAATCTTGAATGGTCCTTGGGACTTGTTGGTAAGTGGGAATCTCCTTATCGGCAGGAAAACTAAAACCTGTTGTCCTATTGAAAACTGTCTGTCCTTAATTTTTATATAGAACCTTTTTTTCAATTTTTCTTGACTCGTTTCAAGGTTTTCTAAGGAAAATTTCCTTATTTCGCCGATCCTTTTCCTTAAATTTTTGACATATTCTCCATCCATTTCCTCTCAGTCCTTCCATTTTTCTGCTAACATTTTAATCAGTCCTCGTACTTCTCGTCCAAATATCATTCCATTTGGGCTACATCCCATGCTTTCTTGATAAGCATTGCGTACCTCAAATAACATGAACGGTAGTCCGTTGTCCCATTCATTCACCGTTTCATTGCAGAAGTTTGTTAACGTACTTTTCAAAGTTTGATGAAACCTCTCTTTTGTACCTTGGGTCTCCGGATGATAAGTAGTTGAGAGTTGTTGTTTCACATCTAACAGTTTTATTACGTCCTGAAATAATTTTGACATGAAATTCATTCCTCGTTCACTTTGAACAATTTCCGGTATACCAAACTCAGTAAAAAACTCTAGTAACTTCTCGGCGATTATTTTGGCACTGATGTTCCTGACGTGTATGGCTTCTGGGTATCTCATTACTGGACACATCAAGGTTAATATATATTCGTGACTTTTTTTCGTCCTTGGTAAAGGTCCCACAATGTCGATAATTACCTTGCTGAAGGGCTCTCATCGCACTTCTATCAGATGTAAGGGATCTTTCTTAATGAACTTGTTCGGCTTCCCAGCCATCCGACATACGTGACTTGCACGGCAAAACTGGCTCATGTCCTTATGAATGCCAGGCCAGAAAAATTGTTTCATAATCTTCTCCGTTGTCTTCCTTATCCCCATATGTCCCGTCTCATGCACTACAGCGATCACCTGTCTTCTCAACGATGCTGGATTATCTGCGGGTCTATGCTTCATCATAAGCAACCTATCCTTAGGATAATAACTCGCTTAACGTTACATCCTTCCGTTGTAATCCTATCAGCCTTTTCCTACTCACGTGTCCTACTTCGAACGCTCAGTTTTCTATTTCTTCCAGGACCATTTCTTCTTGGTTGCTCTTGTTCACTCGTCAGTTGTTCCTCTTCACTCGGGCTTACTTGGGAGTTCTCTTTCATACCATCAAGGGAATCCTCTTACTCGGAAAACAAATCCTCCAAGTTCATCGTTCCTTCGATTACTTTTTCTTCTTCAACAGCCAATTTCTTTGTCATACTCCTAGACATCACACAACTAAGAAACAGATACAGGTAATCCTTCTTGAGTTCAGTCGTAGGCCTATACTTCAATGGTTTCTCCATTACAATGGGACAAGGCACAAATGGCGCTCCACCTACCTCATTACTCAGCAGGACGTCTACTCCTTCGACGGCCAATGAATCCTTTACCGCAAAGTCAAAATTACCTGTCACCAACTCGCATGACAGTTTCAAACGTCAAATAAGGGTAACTTCTTCACCTCCTATTCACTTCAAAATAACATAGTCTCCTGTGAGAGACTTCCACCAACGGGTGTACTCCTCGTACCACTACATTATGGTTACAACCTGTGTCGTGCAATATCATGACCGGTGTTTGCTCACTCCCGTCTATTGCTTCTAACATACCATCATAAATATAAGGTTTAAAGGAATCCACGCTGTTTGTGTTTGTCTTTTTGTGTGAAAGAGCCATGTCGCCCTGATGGAAGTTCCTTCGTTGGTAGCTTCCTAAGTTATATGTGACTACAGTGATATATCCCAGAGAATTTACCGAAGGTACCCAGAATTCTAACTCCTGGAGCGAGTATCCCTTAAATCTCTCCAAGGGATATCGCGTAAGGACGTATCTTGACACGTCTCATAGCTATTTACACCCCAAATAGCCTTTCATTACGAGAGGGAATGTGGCAAGAAAAAATAGGAGAGTCTTAGAGAGGTAAACACTCGACTCTCCTAATGAACTGTAAAATAGTTCGGGCTTCCGCCGCTATGCGGCACCACCAACCATTCTTTCGTTTGTAGCTTTTGGTGACAGCATTTATTAGTGTTATCTCACTATTTTCGAGGAATTTCTTGCTAATGATGGATTCTCCCGCTTCATCAGCATCTGGAAAGTTAAGTAATATCTTTAGATTGTGTAAATGTAGGCTCTTGCCAGTTTTTGATCTCGATTGATATCGTAATTAACGTAACAAGAGCCGTTGCCAGCCGGATGGTGTCATGGACGCGATCGTTCTTTTGTTCATTTAGTTAGCAAGAACGATATTCCCGGCATTATTGCTTTAATGACTTTAGCTATCTAGAAGTTTAGCTAGGAATTTTTATATCATGTCATTGTCGTTGTGTTTTTGGCCTTTGATAAGAGCCTCTCGGGTGCTATCACTTTCACACCTAATGCATGATATAACCTTCCTGGTAAAGTTTTATTGAAGCTTAGGCAATATTTTATACAATTAAGATATTACTATTTCTTTTTCCTCTTCCTTATAGTATACTAGGGTTACGTAGAACGTTTCTCTAAGCTCTTTAGCTTAATAGCTTTAGTGCTTTAGTATACTTTATATGTCCCCATTACTCTTGTATTGTCTTTAGGGGTAAGATAGACATCATTGCCCCTTTAAGTCAATACTATCTCTATGAGATATAAGAGTAATTCCCTTTCCCTCTGATTAGCCTAGGCTATCCTCAGTGAATTTGCTGTTACCTACGGTTTGGTAAATTCACTGGGGCGTTTCGTTTCTCTCTCCTTTTCTCTGAGCTGGCAACTGAGTAGCTTGTCAGCATTGAGTTTGGAGTTGAGGACGGGACATCAGAGTAAAGTCTGTGTTAGGCATCTAGCTACCTGGATTTATACCGGCAACTGAGTTAGCTTGTCGGTATTCCAGTAGGGCTAGTTGCTGTTCAGGAGGCTAGCCTCCCTAGACCTTGGTGGTTATTGTTTCACAATTTCCGCCTTATGGTCTAGCAGACAGTCCTGTATTAGGGGTTCTTAACTGGAAGATAGGTTTCTTCCCTGTTTTGATTCCTGGTACGAGATTCTGTTCTCTTAGAGTTCGTTTTCGGACGTTCTCTCATTGCCTAACCCAACCTGGGGAATTGAATTCCCCTATTTGAGGTTACTATGAGGACAGAATCCTTCAGGTTAGGTAAGGCCCTAGGGTATTACTTTTCTTATGGACTATTCACCCCTGCCCCGCTATCTCTTTCGTGTTGAATGATCCAACACCCTTATGGCCATGGTCCTACATATGCTCCTATGGACGTCTGTGGACCTGGCTTGAGTTTTTCTGTCCGTAGCTAGTACGCTGCTGGCAGATAACCTCATATCTTTGAGTGTACCTTAGTGTCCTCCCTTGGACTGCCTTCCATATGCCTTAAGATGGGATATGGTTGAGTGGAAGCCCGAATTTATTTCCCTCTTCCACTGGCACACTCTTTCAGGATGTAGACGTCTTAGTTGATCTTTGCCGTCTTTTATCCTTATCTTTTTCTCCTACTATCAATCATGGGCTACGTCAGCAGTTAATTCTGCCGCCAGTTTTGGATGGCTAGGCTAACAGTTCGCTGTTAACCCTTTCCTCGGGATTTCGGCAGACAGTATTAACTTCTTAGAAGAGTACAAGTCAAAGTCAACGAGAAGACAATACGAATCTTACTGGAAGAAATGGGTGGCCTTTGTTAAGGCGAAGAAACCTCAAGAGATTTCTACGGATTTCTGCTTGTCCTTCTTCATCCATCTTCACGGACAAGGACTAGCGGCTAATACGATTATGACATGCAAATCTGCCTTGGCTAGACCGATTCTTTATGCCTTCCAAGTGGACTTTTCTAATGAAATCTTCAATAAGATTCCGAAAGCCTGTGCTAAACTTCGACCTGCAGCCCCTCCTAGGGCTATTTCAAGGTCCTTGGATAAGGTGCTTCATCTGGCTTCGACCTTGAACAATGAAGATTGTTCGCTAAAAAGACTTGACTCAGAAAGTGGTATTTTTATTTGCACTAGCCTCAGGAGCCAGAGTTAGTGAAATAGTGGCCCTCTCGAGGGATGACGGCCACATACGGTTTACACCAAATGGTGAACTAAATCTCTTTCCGGATCCGACGTTTCTTGCCAAGAATGAGCTACCCACTAAGAGATGGGGCCCCTGGAGAATCTGCCCTCTGAAGGAAGAAGCATCTCTCTGTTCAGTGGAATGCTTAAAGGTCTATCTTAATAGAACTTCAGACTTTAGGGGAGGCCAACCTTTTAGGGGAGAGACTTCTGGTTCGACATTATCTTTGAAACAGATAAGGGCGAAAATCACTTACTTTATTCGCAGAGTGGATCCTGATAGTACACCCGCAGGTCATGATCCGAGAAAGGATGCCTCGTCTCTCAATTTTTTCCAAACTATGTCGTTTGATAATCTGCATGCTTATACTGGTTGGAAGTCCTCCAGAGTATTTTTTCAAGCACTGTGCGAGGCAACTGCAAGAAATAAAACTTCATGTGGTGGCTGCAGGCTGTGTAATAAAGCCTGTAGTTTGATTACTGCGAAGGACAGTGCACTAATTGGGACTGTTAGTAAAGGGTGTACATGATAGACTTCGGTATCATGATATTGAGTGTCGATATGGACATTATATACTGTCTTACTCAGTTAAGTGAACTTAAGCATAATATTTGACATGTGTGCCAGCATATTTATGCGTGATGTTTTTAGTAATAACATTTATTGAAATTTCCTATTTCATAGAGTGGCAATGTTTCTCTGGTAGACGAAACCTATTTATTTTGTTATTACCATTATGCTTTTTATGTCTATGTATAGCATAAAATATATGATTTAATCATAACTTCTGTGTTTCTTGTTAATAAACTATGGAAGGAATCTGCGTGTATCTCGCCGTAAGATTATTTGATTATATTCAGAGCATCCTTGATCCTCTTGAGATCTTGAGGGACAAGATCCCTTGTTATGCAAACTGATAAGTTTGGTTGTAATATGTTTGTTACTGTATTATGATTCCTACGTGAACATAGACTTGTCAGATTGGCAGACTTGGGAGGTACAGTACTCTATTCAGTACCTGATACAAACTACTCTTTACATATATATGACACAATATACTTCTGTTTGCTAAATTGTTCCTTGAACTCACAATCCTCGGGTTTTTTCCTAGAGTCTATACAGACTTTCCCTGTAGGGGGCAGGAAGAACTGGCACATGACGTGCTCAGTTGATTGATGTATTGCGGTAACATCAAGTGTCTTTGGTCTTTATGTCCAATTAGGAAATAGTCAACTCGAGATAACGGCACAATTAAATCCACAGATACATTAATGCTCTGGTAAACTTCCATCAGCACGACATGGCCTAAGCCCAAAAAACGGATTTTGAGTGTAGTGAAAAATCTATTTTTGGGTGAAAGAGCCATGTCGTCCTGATGGACCCACCCTCCTTTGGTTAAAGGGTGTTTATCCCTCCCTATGGTACTGTATCTGTAATAAATACTTTAAAAGCAACAGAAGAATGGTTGGTGGCGCCGCATAGCGGCGGAAGCCCGAACTATTTTACAGTACATTAAGAGAGTCGAGTGTTTACCTCTCTAAGACTCTCCTATTTTTTCTTGCCACATTCCCTCTCGTAATGAAAGGCTATTTGGGGTGTAAATAGCTATGAGACGTGTCAAGATACGTCCTTACGCGATATCCCTTGGAGAGATTTAAGGGATACTCGCTCCAGGAGTTAGAATTCTGGGTACCTTCGGTAAATTCTCTGGGATATATCACTGTAGTCACATATAACTTAGGAAGCTACCAACGAAGGAACTTCCATCAGGACGACATGGCTCTTTCACCCAAAAATAGATTTTTCCCTACGCTCAAAATCCGTTTGTTCATCGTGTAAACGTTGGCTGGTTTATTTTCCTTTTCTTCCTTTCTCGATTGTCTCTTCGTCTTCGCATTCTTTGAAGTCTAACCATCCTTAATCACTTGGGCGACTGCTTTCAGTTGGTTTGACCAAGGTTTCTTACTGATATGGCCTCTCTTGCCACACTTAAAACAAACAATATCAACCTTCTGCACATCTTTCATGATATTTGAAGGAGGATGATTCGACGATTGTTGCTGTGGTACTATCTTATTCTGCTTGGGAGCAGTACCAGTGCTAATTCCGCTGTAACTATTGAACTTGTTCATGTAGTTATTACTGAACTGGTTTCCATGGTTCAGCGAATACTTGATACTTGGTCGGAACGACGGTTGAAACTTCATGCCTGAGGAGGGTTTATGACTGATAATACTCACTCAGCAAAGCGACCTTATCAAGTTTCTTCACCTCTCTCTCTCTTGAGTACATTCGAATATGTTCAGGAATTCTTTGTAGATACTGTTCTAGTATTATCAATTCTTTTAAATCAGCCATCTCCCTCACGTTAGCAGCCTCTGTCTATCTTTTGAAACATCATCGTACCTTATAAGCGTAATCCAGGAAAGTCATTTTCTCAGCCTTCCTCAAACTTCAGAACCTTTCATTATAATATTAAAGGGTTATCTGATACACTTGTAGCATGCTCCTCTTTACTTCTTGATACTCCTCTCTCTGGTCCAGCCATAAGGGTAAATAAGCACTGTGGACCTTCCCAATGAACACACTCTACAATAACACCAACCATTTATCTTCTGGCCACTTCATAGTCTTTGCGACCATTTCAAAATGATCGAAGAACTCGTCTGGAGACTCTTCTGTGAACCTTGGAATTAACATCTGGGTATCCGACACATTAGATACCAGATTATGCTTAGCAGGAATCATCTCTGTCTGCATTGTCGACTGTGCACGGGCAGTCAACAGCTCCAACTCCCACACATGTCGTGCAGTCTCTCTTGCCTCTTCCTTCTCCATTTTTTCTTGTTCTCTTTCTTTTTCTTCCATCCTCCTCGCATGTCTTGTGATCTCTCGAGCTTCTTCTTCCCGTCTTGCTTCCATTTCTTTCGCATGACAGGCTTCTCCTGTCTGTCTTTGTTCCCATCTTGTTTCCATTTCTTTTGCACGTCCTTTTTCTTCTCTCTTCTTTTTCCCGTCTTCTCTCTTGTTCTTCTCGTTCTACCATCATCTTCAACTTAAGCAAATTCTCCTCCACTGCAATTCGTCGAATCTCAGCCTCTACATCTGTATCTGCTTTCATGCCTCCAGTTTCTGGGTCAACTGGTCCTTGCTTTGCTAACAATTCTTCCTCAGCCCTCTCCAACAGTTCACAAGCTGCCACAATATTTTCTTCCAACAACTTTTCCTAGTTTATCAACGCTTCTAAAGCTAGACACTTGATTTGGGCATTAATCATCCCAATCGTTGCATGGCCACCACATGCCATTAAGATAGAGAGCCACTAAGCTTTAGTTACATCAGCTTCTGACAATTCCTGAACTTTTGGGTTATTCAAAACTCTTGGATATCAAACTGTACCATCTTATAATTTAACAATTTTTAGTACTTCTCCAAAAAAATATATCCTAACAATACACAAAATCCTATCAACACTGAATTGTTCAAAACCTTGAATCAAAACACAGTCCTGTTATCACCAAAATCTAAAACAGACTCGCTCGATCCCAGGTCTGGCCACCAAAAAATATATTATACTATGGCTCGTGTCTGGAAACCAAACATATAATAAGGTGGTCCAGTGTCTAGGAACAAAACCTATAATATTATATATATCATGGCTTGCAAAATATACAACCTCTCGAATTCCAAACTCACATGTTTGCTTTTACTTTGAATTTGTTACACTTGGGAATATCAATACCCAAACTCTGAGACAGTTATATAACTCCCAGACAGCAATATATAATACACTGAATATCCAAAGGTCTCTTAAGTACACTCAAACAAAACTCGGTAATTATTCTTAAGACTTATTTAGACAAACTCTTACTTCAATTCTTTACCCGGATACGAGCGAATACTAATTTAAACACTGGTGATTAGAATAATACTCTCTTTACAAAAATAAATATATTCTATATAAATTATACTTTGAAAAGAATTTACATAAAAACAAAATAAATCACTCGAAATATTAAGTCTGAACAAAACTTAGATTAAAACAAAAATGTTACGATCTGAAAATTATATAGTCACTTGATTTGAAATATCAAATATGAATAAACCTTAGATTAAGACAAAAGAAATATTTATGAAAATTATGCAATCACTTGTTTCACTTGAAATTAAATCTGAATACAATCGTTAAGTTTGATACTTGATGAAAATAGATAACCAGATCATGATATGAGTACCTTTCACCTTCCTGCAGGGCCAGTTACAAAACTCTTAAGAGAATCTTTACTCACTATGTTTACAAAAACCCATCACACCAAAACTTTGATATTTCACTAAACACTTTTAAAACAATATTCTGAGCTGCGTATGAGAGAGAGAGAGAGAGAGAGAGAAGAGGAGGAGATGGCTATGTCTTAAGGCTGGGATTCTCTATCTGATCTATGCAACTCTGGGGTTGCCTTTATATATGAAACTTATCTACTTCCAGAATGTTCCATGACCAACATCTGGTAGCGTGGGGCGTTGGCCTAAGGACATCAGAGTTAAAAACTAGATAAAAAATGTCAAGAGATGAATCCTGGTTTTTCAGGCAAATCTCATACATACCAACATGCCGCGGGGCAGCTCTCTCTCTAAAGCTAGCTTGATCCACCCTTGTTCACGAAATAAAAAAAAAGATAAGAGCTAACACCAGGGCCCTCGAGAACCTTCCAAAGCACATGGCACAAGATAAGAAGAATTGAGTATTTTCTCACAAACATGATGCAATACCTCATTGAAATATAAAAAAAAAAACATTACATAAGACCTTGTTCATATTTTGTATGGGCACATAACACTCTCAAACAGTTTACGTAAGACTTTATAACAAAAATACAGGAAATGAAAAAGTTAACTCTTAAAAATAACATAAATTTACATATACTGACTTGAATAAAGAATACAATAAAAATAACGACGAAAGTCTTACATAATTTACATAATAAACTTAAATCTACATGAGAGGAACTCAAAATCGTTAATAAACTACTTTATTTAATCTACACAAGACCAGCTTCATAAAAGTATATATATATATATATATATATATATATATATATATATATATATATATATATATATATATATATATATATATATATATCTGGGCTCAAGCCATGACGTCCTAATGGAAGGTTCCTTTAGTAGCTTCCGAAGGGTATATATGACTACAGTGATATTCCCAGAGAATCAAACCAAAGGTTTCACAGAATTCTAACTTCTGGCGCGAGTACCTTTAAGATTACTCTCAAAGGTATCGTATATCATCAGGGGACGTATTCTTGACACGCCACATGGCAATCTGCACCCCGAATAGCCTTTACGCCTCTAGGCTCTAGGGGGAAAACGTGGCAGAATAGAAGGGTAACCGCAACAAAGATTACCCTGGTTCCCCTACTACAATCGTATCAAAACCGCGCCAACTCCCTCTGGCGGTCATTCCTTTATCTGTAGCGACTCGCTACGGTGGTGTTCCCTGTCGATCTGACATTTCTGATCGATTTCTGGGAATCTTTATGCTTCTACGGCTTCTTTCTCCATCTAGAAAGTTGAGTATTGATTCTTTACAATATGTAATTTAGTTCCAGCCTCGCAATGGAATTGTGTATTTCTTGTGTGCGGATCTTCGCCGATCGCCGGTGTTGCCATGGTGCTGTCGATCTTTGTACATGTGCTATTTAGTTAGCAGAACGACCTTCCGGTGTAAATAGCTTATTCATTGTTATGAAAGCTATTTAGGTATTATATATTGTAAAGATATCTATAAGCATATTTTTCCCTTTCCGTGGCGATCGTATATGTCAGAGTTTTGGTGATTTAGGTAACCGAAATCTCGTCATGTCTGGGTAACATAACCTAGACAACATATACTTTCGTCATTTCCCCGGTTACCCTTGTGTATTGGTTATCATTCCTGGAGATCGATATCTCCTGGAATTATATTAATCATCATCAATCTTACTAGAGATTTATGGGTAATCTCTCTTCCCTCTGAGAGTAGCCTTAGGCTACAACTCTCTGCGTCGGCCTTGAATTTCGAATTCAGGCATGACTAGCCTAGAGTTTTCTGTCTCATCCCTTA
Source organism: Palaemon carinicauda (assembly GCF_036898095.1). Classification (NCBI taxonomy): domain Eukaryota; kingdom Metazoa; phylum Arthropoda; class Malacostraca; order Decapoda; family Palaemonidae; genus Palaemon; species Palaemon carinicauda. Next base: position 3,708,563 of record NC_090738.1, on the reverse strand, counting down.
ACGGCCGTCGGCAAGTTTTGGGATTCGATCAGAACCTCAGAGTATTTAGTCTTTGTCGGCAGTCGGTCGGCGGGGTGATTGCATTCCCTTGCCGTCGGAACTACCGGCATAGGAGGCTAGCCCTCCCTAGACTACACCTGAAGTGGTCGAATGTTACCGCCACCTTCTCCCTGTGGTCTAGTAGACTAGTCCTATGCTCGCCGACCCTAGGCTATAGAGTCGTATACTCTTGTGGCCTAGGATGGCGCCGGCATTGGAACTCTGTTTCTCCCTTGTTGAGAGGAACGGCATGAGCTGCCGTCCCCTTAACTGTATTAGCACCTCCTAAGCTGGAGAATAAATGATTCTCCTGCCGCTTGTGGTCGTGCCGGTACTGAAACAGAGTTTCTTCAAGGTGTGTAGATCCGGCAACATTGCCGGTCCCTCTTATATCTCATATAGGACCCTTTCCCCTCCCCTCTCTGTTCTTTTACGATGGCCGAGCCATTGTCTTTCCTGTGCTGGAGTCCTGCAACCTTACCATTGCAGGTGGGTTGCCGGAGCCGCCCAGACCCCCCCCCCCCTCCTCAGTCATCAGCTGTCGGCGATTGCCGACTGCCAACGGCCATGACGGCTGTCGGCGACTGCCGGCTTCCAGCGGCTTTGGCGGCTGTGGATGGGAGGCCCCTTTTGTCACCAAGGTTCTCCAGTTCTCCCTTGAACTGCTAGCCACAGTTTCTGTTGTCGGCGTATTGTTCTGGCCGGCAGTAGACCGGCACAGATAGATACTGGCTCAGTAGGTAGTATGCCGACTGTACTCGTGCTGCCGGAGGCTGGCCTACAGTAGTAAGCCGGCAATAGTACTGTGGCTAAATGGAAGTGAACCTTCTTTTCGGAGAAAGGCAGTAAAATTAGACTTTTACTTCTTTTATTACTGTATACATATACAGTAATAGATAGCCTTCACTCCATGCTTTCTCTCTCTCTCTCTCTCTCTCTCTCTCTCTCTCTCTCTCTCTCTCTCTCTTCTAGCTTGCTAGATGCTCCAACAATAGCTAGGTAATCCGGCAGTATGCCGGCTGAACTACAGTATATGTCTATACAGGTAATCAGTATAATTGCAGTATAGTATATACAGCAGATGAATAACTATCGTATATATTATACTAGTAGTTATTTCCAATATATCTTGGGTATCCCTGCCCAGATATTTGCTGAACCCAATTCTATATTGATGGATTAATATTTCATCAATATTCTGATTTGAAATCAGTTTCCATTTACTCTGCAATATTGAATTTCGTAAAGGGCTGGTGGTGTGACACCTCTAACCCCTATAGGGGAGAGCCCTTATCCCTGAGTTTCCCTGATCAAGAAACTCCCTGATTTGATATTGTACGGGAGGTCACAGCAAATAGATTGGTTGGGATGCATAAGTATATGTCTTTTATTTTCTGCCGGCTGAACTACAGTATAGGTCTATACAGGTAGTCAGTATATTTGCGGTATAGTAAATACGGCAGATGGATAACTAACGTATAGATTATACTAGTAGTTATTTCCAATATATATTGGGTGTCCCTGTCTAGATATTTGCTGAACCCAATTCTATATTGATGGAATAATATTTCATCAATATTCTGATTTGAAATCAGTTTCTATTTACCCTGCAATATTAAATTTCGTAAAGGGCCGGTGGTGTGACGCCTCTAACCCCTAAAGAGGAGAGCCCTTATCCCTGAGTTTCCCTGTTCAGGAAACTTCCTGATTTAATATTGTAAGGGAGGTTGCAGCGAATAGATGGGTTGGGATAGACAAATATATGTCTTTTAATTTCTAATCAACATATCTTGGATGCGAGCTTCTGCTGTTACCGCTCCTATTTCGAAAGAATGACATTCCTTCGATACTCTGATTGTGTATCAATCCTCCTTACCTCACAGTGTTAAGCATAGAACGGGACAGTACATGTACACTTCCTTACACCTAGGTGTTCGAGCCCCCTTTTCTTCAGGGAATTCCCCGGTTGGAGGAATTTCCTTAAGACTGAGGAGAAGTAACAGCATTGGCTCACAGGGGATACACGGGTATGTGTCTCCCACTATCTCTTTTAGCTTTCTGTCCTAAGCTATTTTGTTAAAAGAAAATTTTGCAAATTGCTTATCGATGCGATAATCAATTGAATACTCCTTTCTGTTCTCCCTTCCTTACAGGAGGGACACCAGATGATGCAATGCAGTCTTCTGCAGTTATAAAGATGAGCATTTTCACGGACATAATATATGCAGGTTCCCCCAGCAATATTATTTCCAAAATCCCCAATCTACAAGACGGCAGTCTAGAGCTGTCGAACTGTGGTTGGTTTCGTTTCGAAAGTTACCTCTTAAATGCGGTTCAACTGCGAACATGTAAAATGCGAAAACTCTACGGGAATTGGACCGAAAATTCACTTTCTCATTACTAAAATGCCGATTTACTGCTCCTTTTAAAGGTTTTTAAGGTCTAAATCCCCAGCCCTGCCTCTCAAGTTGAGGTTGCAGACACTAACGGCATTAGTGAGTCTGAGCGGGACTCGAACCCCCGACTGACAAACACCGGGCAGAGACTCCACATTCAAGCCACACCTTGTAGTGAAATCAACAACAGCAGTCATTGTTTCACTGTCACATCTGACTCCGCTGCCAAGAGCCGGCAGTGTGTGCCCTTGGTCACCACCCAGTCAATAGCTGAGTTGGTATACCTTCAATCGACAGCCCGCCGATTCCCAGCGGTCTGCTGTCAGCCCGAGGAGTCTCCTCTGGTTCAGAGATCCGCGGACTATGCGTATAGTATTCACCACTACCCAGTCACATTGAATACTGGCTAGGATGGTGTGACGTCTGTCAGCGACCTGCTGACAGCCGACAAGTCACTGATATGAAGAAGACCTGCTAGCCATATCGGTACTGAAGTACTGAGCCAGTTAACTTACCCCAAAGCACTAGCCTTGACGGTAACATGCCAGTTGTATAGGGGTATACAATACCCTGTACACCTGCAGTTTAGGACCATATCGCAGACAGAAATCCTTGGTACATAACCATACAATAGAATGGTTTTCCAGTACGTTGTGCTTCTAAGCACAACCCCTTGCTGAGACCTACCTGATTTGGGGGATCCACTTCCCCCCCCCCCCTTTTTTTCATTACGCTGATGCTTCATCAGCCTCTTGATTCTCATTATTAATTCCCCGGATGTAGGGCACTACTCTAGCCTTATGGACTAGAATCTTCCATAGGCCTCTTCTTGAAAGGGGATGCCCTAGAATCAATAATTAGGAAGACCGCAGCAGTTGGCTGGAAGGATTTACACGTCTGTGTCGCTCCTCTTTCCAGCGTACTTATCCTAAGCTTTATACAATAGAAAGGAATCTTCTATTACAGTGAAACACTGAAAAGCTGATATAGGCAAACAGTCAGGTATGGCCTGAAAGGAGAACGGAAGGGTTTCTTAGTTCTCCCTAGGATGTTAAACTGCATCCCACAGTTACAATGACCGTTGTTCCACAGACAGTCAGATTTATACACCTTCGGATCAAGCGAAGCAAACAGACGCTTCTGGTAGGAGGGAAGTTCCTCCTGGATCGCCGGACCTTTGATCACTGGAGTCCAAGGCCTGACCAAGATGAGACTAGAATGGAAATGGACATACCTCCACCATCCTTTCCTCAACTCTTCTTATATTCAAATTCCCCCTAGAAGAGTATACCTTAAAGCTCTAGAACATACTAGCGGTGAGGAAAGTAGAGTCCATCGATTTCCAATGAAGGCAGTTTAGTGTTCACATGAAAGACTCAAGAAATCTCTGAGTCATTCTGGACTTGGCGCCACGCAACAAGTTCCAATAGAACAGCAAGTTCAGAATGATAATCCTTCTGAACATAAGGACCCTATTCAGTAAGGGGTGTTGACAATCTAGCCAGCCCTGGAAGATGTCTATCAGCAACTTCCAGTCAGTCACCCCCTCCCCTCCTACCTAGGATACAAGTTATGGATAATAATGTATATCCTGGACGAGATTCTCGTCGGACTAGTTTCAGTCCTAGGATCCTTACGGAATTAGCAGACAGTCAAGCGAAATCAAGCCTAGAAAGAGTTCAGGCAACGATGGCCCTGGACGACAGGCTGGGATGGGCAGCACCCGAAATTACTGTCTATGAGCATCCATGGAGATGATCCGGCCCTGGAACATTAAGGATGTAAATAATAGAATCTCGATTCTCTCCGGCTCAGGGGCTTCAATGTTTTAAAAAATCATTGAAACCTGTAGTCACCCTAACGCCCCCTTTTCCCCTGGGGATGTAAAAGGAGATCGCAAGGTCTGTCAAGAGACTATGGTAATCATTAAGGATTCCATAATGCTAACAGGGAGGAGTTTCGAACTCTTTCCAGTTCACGATGATGACAGACCCAGTGCTACGTGCACAACTATAAGATGCGCTAAGAGGCTGGAGAAGATACGCATCAAACGCTCGAAGAGATCTAATAGAACCAATGATGGTCATTCCCTCTCCGCTTACCCTACAATGACTAAACGCCACGGACCCGTAGGCCATTTTAGCCCTGTAATGGGTGGATAAACTCTCTCCACACAGATCGGACCTCCTCAGGCTGATCTGGAGCATCGAAGCGATAATGAGGCGTCGAAACTGTCGAGGATAAGGGACGTCTCATTTCATTAGGGAATGCTAGCCATCCCTTCCTTAAGGGAATGGCGCCTATCAGCAGCTCGTTTATATATGATCCGCAAGGTGACAGCGGATGCTCTTCTCGGGTTCCACCCAATAGAGTTGGAATGGTACACGGACGCAGACCCATTCCCTCCCAGAAAGGGACAAGTCCCCGAGCTGCAGATCGTTCTCTTCATCATGAGCGTTATCAAGATACTATCTCGTTATTTAGTCCCATACGAGGACCCTCTAATGGAGGTAACAGACATCATGTCTCTACATTAGAAGTGATGGACTTAGAATTCCTATTCAGCCCATCAAAATTTCCTCCAGAAGGCCCTCTACATGCTGAGACCCTTCCAAGGAAGAGGGGCTCTATTGGCTCCCAGAAAGCCCAAGAACATCCCGTTCCCTGTAATGAAGGAACTGAGGCTGAGGCTAGTCCTTGTTATGCACCTAGGATTATCCAGGAGGTTCAGAAGTTTTCTGCCTTCTATTTATCACAGTACACCTGATCCCTTCATTTTACGAATTCCTTGCCCTTAACGGTTAGGAAAAAGACTGGGATCTTAAGGGCAAAGTAGAATTCCTAGAAGAATACAAGTCTAGTCAACGAGAAGACAATACGAGTCTTCTTGGGAAAGTAAATTGTTTTGTAAAGCAAAAGGGCCCGAAAACAATCTCATGATCTTCTGCCTGTCCTTCTCTGTCCACCCCTATATTCAGGGTCTGGCGGCCGACAGCACGTTGGCCTTTGAGGATGGAGGCAGTGTATCCTTGAATACTATGAGAACGCTAGTTCTTCGGCCTTGTCTCCATATAAACCCTTGAGTAAGCACCAAGGGTATGGCCGACTTTGCGAGAGAGGTCACTCAATGGGATCTTTGGATCCATGGACCATTATCTCTGTGCGAGTCAGCCCCGACTAGACCTCTTCTATATGCCCTTTAAATGGATCTAACGATTGGAATCTTTAATAAATTCCCGATAACATGTGCAGGCTTAGGCCCGCAACGCCACTAAAGCCCATCTAATGGTCTTTGGACAAGGTCCTACATTATGCCTCACCTGTGAACAATGAGGATTGTTCCCTCAACCATCTAACCTAAAAGGTTATTTTTTCGGTTCGCTATAGCCTCTGGGACTAGAGTTAGTGTAATAGTGGCCCTATCCTGAGGGCCACATTAAATGAGAGATCTGCATCTCTTTCTGATCTAACCTTTCTCATTAAAGACGTCCTACCTACTAAGAGGTGGGGCTCCTGGAGAATCTGCCCTCTGAAGGAAGATGTCTCTCTAGGTCTGCTAGAGCGTCTAAGGTCTATCTTCATAGAACTTCAGACTTCAGGAGGAACAGGTCTTTACAGGAGAAAACTTTGGATCAAACTATCCCTACAACTGAGGGCGAAGCTCACCTACCTTTTTCGCGGAGCGGATCCTGACAGTACTCCTGCAGATAAAAGATCCGAGGAAAGTTGCTTCATCACTGAACCTTTCAGTGTGTGGACTTCAGCCTCTTCGTTCACCTACTGATCGGAGGTTGTCCAATGCGTCTTACAGACACTATACTAAGCAAATCTATGGATTGAAGCATTATGTGGTGGCGGCAGGTGCTATTTGGACCCTGTCGTCTAGCTCTGCGATGAACAGTAAATTGATTGGGACTATCAATTAAAAGGAGAAGGGGTCAGCAATTTTCGTGTGACCTCCCTTTGAATAAGTGTTACCAAGGTAACACTAAATCTGTTCAGAATCTCAGGTGTGAAATTATACGGATACCACTAGTGCCGTGTGTACATAGTACACAGTGTTGTTAGACTATTTCATGTACAGAAATTATAAAGAAAAGTCTTGTTAAAAGAGCTTTTCTTCAGTTTGAGAGTGGCACTCATCATTTCCCCCTTTCAAAAAGGGGAACATTATTTTCTGTGTATGTCTCTCGTATAATTTCCTTATCATGCTACATTCATTTAGCATGTAGTCATTTATTAGGAATAAATATCTATTAAAATGCAGTTGCGTCCTAATTCGCCCAACAATTGCATGTTTTAAAATACCAGAGTTCCTTAACTTACTCATGTAAGTATTTCTCATATCATTGTATTCTTACAATCAATGGATGGGGACACTGATATTGGTTCCGCAATATATACAATCCTTGAGACCGGTTGTATTCTCAGTGTATACTTATGTTTGTTCATACAATATATACTACATTGAGGCCCTTTTCCTACGTCTAAAAATGACTCTTCCCTGCAGGGGGAAGGAGGCACTAACATTGTTATGCTTAGTGATGATGACGGATAACGGTAACGTCATTTGTCTCAATTGGCCCTTTTGGCCGTGGAAATATTGCCCCAAGGTTAAGGCACTAACACAAAACCACAGATACATTAATTCTCTGGTATGCTTCCATTAGGACGTCATGGCTTGAGCCCAAAAAACGGATTTTGAGCGAAGCGAAAAATCTATTTTTGGGTGAGATGGCCATGACGTCCTAATGGACCCACCCTTCTTTTCTATGAGAAGATCTTCACGGTTCCCCCCCCCCCCCTGATCTGCTGTATCTGTAGCACCTTGCTCAACGCTACAAGGAATGACCGCCAGAGGGAGTTGGCGCGGTTTTGATACGATTGTAGTAGGGGAACCAGGATAATCTTTGTTGCGGTTACCCTTCTATTCTGCCACGTTTTCCCCCTAGAGCCTAGAGGCGTAAAGGCTATTCAGGGTGCAGATTGCCATGTGGCGTGTCAAGAATACGTCCCCTGATGATATACGATACCCTTGAGAGTAATCTTAAAGGTACTCGCGCCAGAAGTTAGAATTCTGTGAAACCTTTGGTTTGATTCTCTGGGAATATCACTGTAGTCATATATACCCTTCGGAAGCTACTAAAGGAACCTTCCATTAGGACGTCATGGCCATCTCACCCAAAAATAGATTTTTTGCTTCGCTCAAAATCCGTTATATATATATATATATATATATATATATATATATATATATATATATATATATGTGTGTGTGTGTGTGTGTGTGTGTGTGTGTATATATATATATACCGTCTACCTACCTACAATACATATACATGCATACATAAATGCATATAGGTATGTATGTATGTTTATATAGGAAAAGAAGAAATGACAACCCTTTGGGGTACATGTGAGTAGTAGCTTGAATTTTGGTAAACAAATTGGTTGACCTTATATAGCTACACCGTGTGTATACTAAGTTATATGTACTTGCGAGTGGCTTCTTTCTATTTTTGATAGGGAGGCGTGTTCCACATTCGTCGACTTTCCTTTTCTGACCACTCTCAGCTCCAAGAAAATAAAAAGTGATAGCACATTCTCTGTCACTTAACACAATTAAATATGTTTTATCATAAACAATCTGAAATTTCACTGGTAGGTAAACATTACCTGGTCGGGAGTTTTCTATGTTGTGAAACAATGCGTAAATTGGTGTCACGATAAGAATGCGGGAAGTCTGCAAGTCAACAAGACAGCACAGGGTTGGTGTAGAAAAAAAAAATGTTGAAAGTGGTGGTTGTAACCTTACTATAAGTCTGAGTGTGTGTGTGTGTGTATTTTTATGTGTGGATGTGGTATATATACACCTCAAAGTACTTTAAGAGCTTGGATCCTGTCCTTTGAGTGTGAAGGATTGTCCTCAAAGTATATCCTTAGTTGGTTAGCAGTTCTTAATGTAGAAGTCATGTCAAGATACAATGATGTCTATCTGCTTGGTGAAGATATGCCTCCCGCCCCTAAAAGTAAGTCTTTTCGTGTATTTTGCAGAACTGAAATTAGTTTATTTTTATTGAGAAACTTCGAACGCCCATATCTCAAAATTATAATTATTGACCTTCAAATTCTTACTTCTCTTTTAATTTTAACCATGTAGGCCTATTTTAGTTTGTCTCTGTGTATATGTCTGTACGTTACCCCTCACTATACAGGTAACAACAGTCTACGAGAGAGAGAGAGAGAGAGAGAGAGAGAGAGAGAGAGAGAGAGAGAGAGAGAGAGAGAAAGTGCTTGTGAAGGGCAAATGCATTTGAACAGTTGTAAAAATATTTGCCAGCTTTAACCCAAACAATGCTACATGTGTTTTTTAGATGTCCCATATATGGAAGGCGATGAGACAGCGACTTCTAGGCCTGTATACAAAGGCACGTAGACATCTGGCAACAATGTCTTTTTCTAACATAGATCCAAAAATTGTGTCTCATAAGTCTTCCAAGGCCATAGCAAGTGAAAGGACTAGAATAATACCCATCATACAGGTAGGAGGGGCAGAGAGACTGGAAAATACTGTGGATGCGTCATGTTTGCACACAACTGTGTGATTTATAATATTTTGTAAAGTGACAAACCACAACGTCCCTAAAGTTAATATTTGTAAACAAAACATCATTTAACTTGTAGATCTGACCCAGTGACATCCATCGCCAACCACTTGGTACGTATCTACATAACAGAAACTAAGCAATGACCTTCACATGAAACACACGTCATTTGCATGTCGTTTCCATTGTTGATAAACAAACAACAACGACCTTGAACCCAATATTTGGAAACAAAATATCATTTAACTCAGAGTTCAGCCCAAGTGACCTTCCTCGGAAGCCTCGCAGTGCCCATCATCATAACAGAAACGGACTAACCTAGGCTGACCCCATTTTTAGAGGTTTTAGAACCGAGTGGCTTTAGCAAAAAGTGTACTACTTATTTCAAGTAAGATACATATCCTTTACTACAATTTTGGAGCCCTTCATTAATATTTTCAGAATAATTATATATCACGTCAACAACTCAAAAAGACATTGATGACCCAATAATAAATTTCCAAAATATAAGGTTCAATTTTCTCCTGCAGTGCAGCATAAGTGATGGTCACATGGTGGACCTAGAGCTGCTTCAATACCTCGTCAGTCGTGTATTTTATGGAGGCAGAGTCCTGAGCATCGAGGATCAATTAGTTATCAGCAGCATTCTCAAAGAAATCATAGCCATATCTTTCAAAATATCTGAGAAAGAGGAAGAGGAAAATAAAGAAAATTCTGATCCTCCAGGCAAAGACAGATCACCAACAGACAAACCTACTTCAGATGGAGAGGACAGTGATGAAACAGGATTATCGAGGCTTTTCCCAGAGACGATAGACAGGCTTGATGATCTCCAGGAATTTGTTTTGGTAAATTGTATTTTTTTTTTCACTATGTGAGTTAGTAATTGAAAAAGTATGCTCCATTAAAATAGAATACATACATTTAAAAGTAGAGCTAAGATAATTAAGACATCGTACACATTAAAAAAATTAAATAAACAAATAGTTTTGATTGAGAGTATGTTAAACTACAGTAATTATTACTTATTTATAATGCTCTATTTCAGAGAGTCACTGGGTTAGATCGTCCACAGGTGTTTGGTCTTCCAAATGGTGTCCAAAGAGTGGAAGAGGGGGAAAGGGGACGTCATTTTCTCAATGCTTTGGCCGTTGTTGCTGGTTCCCAGATACGCCACCGAGCTAAAGATAAAAGCATGCTTACTGAGCTCAAAGTGCTTAAGAAACTGGTATGAATAATTTATGTTATCATGATATATTCATATCACATGAAAAAGATGAAGGTTATTCTTTACTTAGATTGAGCTCAAATACTTGGTTTAATATCATTGGTATGAATCTTTCTAACCCTTATTTCAAATTAGAATTCTTCATGAATAGAAGAATATGAAATATACGTTTATGATAATTTTTCATTCTACAAAATTATTTTAGCTTGTTCATATCATGTCTGTTCAAAGCTGATTAAATGTTGATACCTACCTCAAAATAGAAATTTCTTTAGCTAGGTAGATGGAGATTCTGTTACACTTCTGGTCAAATCTAGGTCTATGTTTTTCCTTCTTTCTCCATCAGTTGAGACGAGTTAAACAAGTTTAGGGTTTCTATAAACAACAGAATGGGCCTGGTGGCCTCCTTTTTGTCTGCATAGAGGGAGGTTAATAGTTCTGTGTCCTCTGCTGTTATATTGTCCAGTGAGATGGCCTTACAAATATTTTTTTTCTATCGACTGGTTTCGAGGTCAGTTCACCCAAACACCTACTCGCATGTCTTAACAGGGTGGGTTCTATCCACAGTATTTTAAAAAAACAAATTATTTTTGTAACGGATGGATTATGTAGGGCCCCAAGGCAGTTCATCAATAATTGGTATCAAGATTTTGGAAGGTTTATTTTGAATTTTTCAGTATCAAGAATTAATTTGGATAGATTGAAATTTTTTCCTTACCTGCTTAAACTTATACTCTTTAGGTTTGTTATAAATTTATTTAAGGATTTTACTGTTAAAAAAATCTGAAGTTATAAAAAGTGGATTTGTGTAATTTGAAACGTAACGTTACATGTTAAAGAGGTTTTGTTTAAACTTGAGGTTTTATAATGATCTGACATTTAAAACTGTTTTAATTTTGGCATTAGAAAATTTGCTTTTAGCGTTATAATAAGATAAACGTATTGATCGATGGCATACTTTTTCATATGATGTGGCTATTGGAGGTGGGAAGATGATTTTATATCGAAACTTACATTCAGAACTAATTATTTCAATGCTAAATGTAACACTCAATTTTCTCACATCCCATTTTTTGGGGGAGGAAAGGCGGTGATACAGCAGAGAAAAGATTTCTTTGTCCTGTGAGAGCTTTTAAAGTTTTGTTAAAGAGGAAGGAAATATTGGAGTAAAGGGTCACGATTGGCTCATTAATTTATTTTATCAGAGGACCTCTTTCCAAAAAGTGAGATGTTTCTAGGTAAGTTTCTAGTGACAGAATCACACAGCAAGTTACATTCGAGTCAGAAGGACGTAAGGGTTCAAATTTATAAAGTGGCAGTGAAGCTTATTCTCTTTATTTCTTTAAAGTTTTTTTCTTTGGAAAGGATTTTTAACAACAGCTCAGTGTCGTGCCTAATTTGTTTCCGCAAGGGCTACTGAAAGAAACCTGTTCCTTATAAATTTACTGCTCATTAGGTGCTGTGATAATTGTGGGAGATATGGTATAAATGAGAATTTGCTGGTAATTTATTTGCTTAAATTTAAATGGAGTTATACTGTACTTTTATTTTTCTCAATAAGAATGTTCAAGGTTTTAATTGTTATTTAAGTGCTTGGTTTTAAAAGTCTTATAGTGGAAATATAATTAGGATCCAATCTGCAAAATTCGAGGGATTCTATGTTTACTTGGGTTTAGGATCAGTTTCTGTTGAAATGAGTCTCTGATGGTTGATAAGTTTTATTATTCTAGGTGATTAGTTTCTTCACTAACTTCCATCAGAGTGTGGAAGTCAGTAATTAAAACATCAGGGGATTTCGTAGAAATAAACAGAATTCTAATTATATGATTTATTATCTTTATACTCACCTGATGTTCATATACCTGCCTCCCTCCTCCCCAATGATGAGTGATGTCAAGAAGTTAATAGTTAGGTTTTAACTAAAAGACTAATAGGCAAGGGAATTGTGAAACATCACTACCTAAATAGATGCCAGATTGGCTCGATGCTCGTCTGACGGGGAGGCCTTTTTTACTAGGAAAGAAAATGGGAAATATGTCATGTGGGGGTAGACTTTGACATTTAAACAGCTTTGAGAAAAAATTAATCGTAATAATGAATTTTATAATTTAATTTTTTTTTTTTTTTTCTTTTTTTTTTTTTTTTTTTGCTAGATGTAAATGTAGCAGTATCCAATCATAAGCAAATAGGATTTTTCCATTTTATTATAATTATCACCTAATAAACATATGTATGTCAAGTTACCTAGACCTATTGCTGGTGAGGATGAACTGTTCCAATGTGAAGATCAAGAAATGGCTGATGTGCTCAAGAGAGAGGTTCAGAGGTATAACAGCATTATCAGCGTGATCACGGATACTACAAGGGCTGCTATACAAACAGTTTTGGTTAGTGGAGCTTTAGTTTGTTAAAAAAAAAAAAATAAAGTATTTCTTAAGATGTAAATGGTCATTTAACTTTCTGGGTCTGTTATACAGTGGGCGTCAAAACTGGTGCAACAAATTTCAGATGATTTCCTTCAAAGTTCACTAACTGTCAACTACAACGAGTATCTCAAACACTTATTTCTGTCCTACATTGAAAGCTCTTGCATACAAAATAAAGATAATATATGATGTACAAATATCAAATCTATGATATTAATAATAATCCTAAAAAAAAAATTATGTTAATAGTAATCATTTCAAAGTATAGTAATTACTTCAAACTATAGAGACGAAACAATTTGAAATTTGTGTTCATCACAGGACTACCAACATTACCTATGTATACTTCGAAAAATGTGGAAACAAATATTTAATATCATAGTGTATTATCACTCAAAAGTGTTGTTGACTATATTTTGGCATCCCCCGAATTATTACCCAATGTTAGACATTTTTGTGTGCATGACCTAGACAGTTGTTTATCGAATAACCATTGTGCAATCTCTGTAACCTTAACTGCTAAAAATAACAACTCTAATGTCAATATAGACCAATTTATTGATGCAAATGAACTTGAACAGAGTAGAGATCTTTCCCAAAGCATTATTTACTTGAGAACCAAATGGGACCCCCAACTCGAGAAAGATTATAGCGTAGCCTTTAGTGATGACGATATTATTTTCAACTAACAAAATGAATAGTCTCAATTTGGAATCAGCAACACAGATCGAAATTGACGACATAGCAAAACATCTTTGTAATCTGTACCTGGATCCTGCAAAAAAAAACTTGGTATGTATGAAAAACAAAATCCCTGTTGTAAAAGGCCCCAACAAAACCTCAACTCTAAAAATAAAATCTGGTTTGACTCTGTTTGTAAAGCTAAAAGGGGTGAATATATGAGGATAAAAAATAGGTTCAGGAAAATTAAAATTGATGAAATGAGAGTTGAACTTAAAAAAAAAAAAAAAAGAATCCAGGGAATACGCAAAGTTCTTCAAAAAGTCCTTTAAGCGGCATAACCGTAAATTTAAAAAACTTGAGGAACCTTAAAAATTCTAACCTAAGAGTTTACAGTGATATTTTATGTAATGCTAACAAACAACAAGAAAAAATAGGTAAAATTGCAATGAACACTTTCGTGCAATATTTAAAAGAATCTCGGTCAAAAACTCAATGGAAATATATTGGAGAAAAATCCCTTCGATCCCAGAACTATTAATCACTCTAATACTGAACTCATCAATAGGCTAATTACCACATTTGAATTAAAACGGTTAATTCGTAAATTGAAGAACAATAAGAGCATGTGGAATTGATAGTATCCTTATTGAATACCTTAAGAATTGTCCTGAGTCTGTCATAGATATTGTAGTTAAGATGTTTAGTATTTTACTAACAACCGGAATAGTGCCATCTGACTGATGTATAGGTATGATCAAACCTCTGCATAAAAGGAAGGGTTCTATTGATGACCCAGATAACTATCGTGGCATTACACTATTAAGCTGTGTTGGTAAACTGTATACAGCTTGTCTAAATGATCGCCGTAACTGCCTACTTAGAGGGTGCTGGTATTTTAGGAGTAGAACAGGCAGGATTCAAAGAAGGCTACAGCACATTCGACCATTTATTCGTTCTGCATTCTCTCATTGATTCATACCTGTTCATTACTAAAAAGCATTACATCTAGTGGATAGATCATCTCTTTGGTGTAAGCTAATTTCTTCTAGCATTAATGTTAAGGTCATCACTGTTATATATAATATGTATGAAAATGCTAAATCCTCTGTCAAAGTAGGTCATTCAATTTCAGAATTTTTCCCATGTAATATTGGTTTAAGACCAGGAGAAAACCTGTCGCTTCTTCTGTTTGCTCTGTACTTAACTTAAATGATTTTGAACAATTTGTTGGTAGGAACTGCAGAGGACTTGATTCATGTGCTTCTGAAATACGGAAAAACCTCAGTGATGACGATGTTAAGGTGTTCTTAAGAATGTATGTCCTTTTGTATGCTGATGATACTCTTGTTACGGCTGAATCAGCTGAAGATTTGCAAACTGCTATAACGGCTGTGTGTGAATATTGTGAATCCTGGCACCTAACAGTCAACACCTCTCCGACAAAAATAGTTACATGGTCCAGAGGTCAGATCACATCCTCTTTTCATGTTTGGTAATGCAGAGCTGGAAGTAGTGGATGATAATGTATATTTAGGTACAACTTTTGATTTTAATGGTTCATATTGCAAGGGCATAAATAAACAGGTTACACAGGCCCAGAGATAAAAGTATAGTGTGCTGACCAAGACCAGAAAACTGTCCTTACCAGTGGATATACAATGTGAACTCTTGGACCACTTGGTTACCCCAGTTCTTTTAAATGGAAGAGAAATTTGGGGCTTCCAAAAGCTAGACCAGGTTAAGATTTTTCATAGAAAGTATCTAAAAATTATTCTTCAAATAAAGAAAGTCAGAAGATTGTATGGCTTATGGAGAACTTGGTCAATTTGGTTTAACAAGTAAAATTGAAAAGAGAATGGTAAACTTTTGGATAAGGATCAGTCAAGATAAACAACATAAGTTATACCCCAGCATATATATATATATATGTATATATATATATATATATATATATATATATATATATATATATATATATATATATATATATATATACACTTAAGAATATTTACATGATAGCAATGAATTCAAGTCGAAAGGGATTATAAAAATTAAAAGTATTCTAGACGAGTGTGGTCTATCTAATATTTGGAACAGCCCATGTGAATTTAAAAGTAATTGGGTTAGGAAATGTGTTGATCTCAGAATTTGTGATATAGAAAAGCAGAATTTATTATGTGAAATTAATGAAGGGTATGCTCTAACTATAAAATACTTGAAACTGAATTAGGCTTAAGCAAATATTTAACCAAATTTGATTATAATGATTGGAAATATCTCAGTAGATTTAGATGTGGTAACCATAGACTTTCTGTTGCTGATACTCGGCTTCCTAAGGGCCAAAAACATGCCCAAAGTGTAAAACGCAGGAACAGGCTGATGAGCACCATTATACTTTGGTATGTCCTTATTTAAGTAGCCTCAGAGAATTGTATATAAAAAGATATTATTACACTAGACCCAAATAATATAAAGTTTAGTTAGTTGTTTAAAGTAAGAAATAATAGATAATTGTGCAATCTAGCAAAATTTATAAAATTAATAATGGAACAGTTTTTGTTATATATTATTAGTTTAATCTAGTCCATATAGGCTTATGTCCCCAATATATATGGCATATATGGGTATACGGTTATATGTACAGTATTGTATAGATGTGTGAATAAAAGTAGTTTTGCTTCTTTTTACTGCCACTATTACTGTAAGTCAAATTATAATTTTGTATATTTTGTGATGTACTCTCATACCCCGATAGGGGTCGCTTGAGTTAATAAAATCCCTTTAATTCCTTAAACCTATTATATTAGCAAAGATACATAAAACCGTCCCAGTATCAATAGAATATAAAAGGAAAATATCCGTTACCGTAAAGATAATAAACCACAAATGCACCTAGATTCAACAGAGAAGTTGGGTGTGATTGATACTCCTGAATTTTGCTTCTAAGACTCGACCGTTTGGACTCTACTTCAATTTGGCTTCTGTTTCGACCCACAACACAAACAAAACATCATTTACCCAACCTATGAATCACCAGCTGTGTCTTACAAGGTGCGGGGGCGGGTGGAATTTGCCCTAATAGCCCCATCCCCAGCAAGTGCATGCCAAAGTTAGTGATTGCCCCAGGCGTCACGGCATCAACCATAGTCGCAAACACCGGACGAACAAAGTGATTCAGAACAAGTTCTAAATCGGCTTTAGAAACTCTTTGAGGATTGCCAATTAGTATACTTTATTCAATTATGGTCATTCTCTTTATCTGATCATAAGAATCTGTGATTAACTTTGGAGTCAGAAGATATTTTCTTAGCGATTGGTCATTGTTAATTCAATAAATGTTTTTTTTTTTCTAAAGAAAAATAAAATTCCGCGAAGAAACATCTCTGGCAGTTCTACTTGAGTTAATGATAGTTCAACATTGCAGGCAGCAGGAAGGACTGCATAGAGGAATTGACCTAATGAAATTTGCAAACTAACTTTCTACTTTTATAGCGTTACATCAAAAGTTATCGTGATTTCTTTTAATAAAATACAAATAAATTTAGCGTCTGAATAATGAAATATAAATAAGACACGAGTTGGTGTAAAAAAAAACATCGAAATCCAAGTTATTTGCGCTAAATGCATTGGCTACATGGTTAGGCCTATTGCATTAATCAAGGAAATATATTTTCCTGCTTGTTATTAGAAAATGAAGTTGTTTCAAACAACTTGTTTGGATATCTGCATGGTTGTCAACATGATTTTCCATTAATTTGGTTTCACTAACATGAGCTTTAGGCTATAATTTATAAATACGTGCAATGTTGACCACAAAATCTCGACTGGTTTAACAGGAATGTGTTAAAAACTATTGGCGTTGACAATTCTTCTATTCATAACAGCCTTGTCATCCGTAAAGGAGTGGTTTAAAGGGAATCCTGAAATCACTGACTGGCCCGCCAAATCACCAGACCCCGATTCATAGAGAACTTATGGGTCGTTATGACCAAAGACTGGGAATAGAAATATATATATACTGTATAGATAGATAGATAGATAGATAGATACTCTTACAAAGTTGGTCTAGTGGAAATATCGTAGTTTATTAATAATTCTATTTATATTTCATATATTGTTTACATTTGGACATTGAAGAGATGATACCAAGTCCATAAAATGAGCTCCTCTCCTATAGATATAAGTATTTTATGTAAATTACGTAAGACTTTCGTTGTGAATTTCGTTGTATTTTTTTATTCAAGTTAACATATGTAAATATACGTATTTTTTAAGAATTAACTTTTTATTTCACACGTATGGTTGCTACGAAATCTTAGTCTATTTGAAAGTGTTGCAGGAACAAGGCAGGGCCGGATCAAGGGAGGAGGGTGGGGGCAGGGGGCCATGGCCCAGGGTCACCCACCAAGAGGGGGCCTCCCACCAATATAAACAATAAATTTTGATTTAAGAAGATTAGTATCGTAGTCATAACTAAACGAGTGTCAGTATGATGCAGTCAAGTTCCTGCAAGTTTTCCTTTCTTTTGTTACCAGGCAATTTGGTCCATTTTCTTTTGCGACAATAAGTGAAAATTGGTCCAGCTGTGCAGTGTTGCCAGATTGCCAGAAAAATTTTGATTTTTCCAGATTTTTGGAATTTCATCCAGATTTCCAGACCCTTTAATGAAATTTCCAGATTTTTTTTTAATTCAGCAAGAAGTTTATCCACATATCCAGACTTGAGAGAGAGAGAGAGAGAGAGAGAGAGAGAGAGAGAGAGAGAGAGAGAGAGAGAGAGAGAGAGAGATATGCAACAAACCATAATGACCATCTGGCAACCCTGGATATTAGTGGCACTTTGAGCGTACTGTGATCCATCACGGCTGAGTTTTGGCGTGAGTTTTGTTGTTATTTGACGTATTTAATGTAATTCTAGGCCTCCTATCAATAGTATCCTATGTTCATGAATAAGCCAGGCGTTCGTTGGTGAGGTACTGAGTACCGAAATATGTTGTGTTGTGATGAATCAGATTGGTAAAATAGTTTTCCATCCCCAAGAACGTTTGTTTTGGTTCATATTTATGTAAAGCAATGGGAAAATCCATGGTCTGGAGACTCTAGAGTATATTCAGTGTTTTGGATTGCATGACTGTGCATTTTTTACATATTGATGCACCAATTATTGAGGTGCAAGGCGAGTGGATGTTCACAGAGTGTGTGTTCCTTTTCGTATTTTATTTTTTCTTCTGACATTTTTTAGAGTTATTCACTATTTAGGTACATTTTAGTTTAATCAGGCATTCCAAACCTATTACTAGCCAAAGAGTCATAAGGGGCAAGGAGCTTGAAGGAAAGATGAGGAAAGAGACACAAACGAATTAGGATATTTACGAAATGTTGAGAAATTATGAAAGTTTTCTTTTCCTTTATTATTGTTACTGATACAGGCAATAGGTAATCAATATATTACTGGAACTTTCGAAATACTTTTGTTAATTTGGTTAAATTTTCAATTTTTTGGTGAGTGTGGTCATTTCGTGTATTTTCAGATTACGATTTACTAACATATAGAGCCATGGACAATCGAGAAGGAGACAGACATAGGCACCGCAAAAGAAATTGGGAGTCTGGGACTTCAAAAAGATGTAAAGCAAAGGAAGCAATAACAAAATCAGAAGAAGAAATGTAAGGATTTAAAAATTGGACCAGTTCTTCACTGTTCAACATCCACCAAGACAAATGTCAGGAAAGAGTAATGAGCTTACAGAACCTGATCAAGCTGGAGAAATGGTTAAACAAGCCACTGATCCTGACAAGGAAAAGGCAGAAATAGTAATGGATCCATCTGGAGAAGATAAAGAAATGGAGGCTGATAGTGACACACCTCTTTCAGAAGCTGAAGTTGAGGGCCCACCAGGGGGCAATGACATTGTACTTTGGCCATCCATTATTTCTGAGCAGATGTATGAATACTGGCTGAAAAGGAGAGTATCAACAGTTAAGCACTGTGATGAAAGATTGTTCTCAACACATTCAAAGCAGCAAACTAGAAAGGATGGTAATCAAAGAATGTGTATACTTGGGCTCTTCCGCTGTCAAAATCATAATGGGGAAGTCATAATAAGAAACTGGTTATGCTTCTCTCCCTCACAGGGATGTGTTTACTGTTTTACGTGCAAAAATCTGAGTTTTCTCTGCTCTCATCCACTGGATTCTGTGATTGGAAACATTCACACGAACGTCTAAGAAATCATGAGCAGTCAGCAAGACATATAAAGGCTACAGTTGCTTTCAATAGGAGGCTAAAAGTAATTGGACGTGTGGATATAGAGCTGACACAACAGATTGAACACCTTGAACAGTATTGGAGATTGGTGTTGAAACAAGTAGTTAGTGTTATTCACTTCATTGCTGAGCGGGGCATAGCATTTCGAGGAGACAATGAGTTGGTTGGTTTACCTAGAAATGGAAACTTTCTAGGTATTCTTGAACTTATTGCCCAGTATGATGACTTTCTCGCTCAGCATATCAAAACTGAAGCTAATCGTGGGAAGGGTCACACAAACTATTTGTCATCTACAATATTGGAAGAGGTTATCAGCATAATGGGTGAACAACTCCTCAGAGAAATTTTTTCCAAAGTTAAGAAGTCAAAATACTATTCAATGTCTTTGGACTCTACACCTTATGCAGCCCATGTTGATCAACTGACCCATGCATTGAGGTACATGGAGAAAGATAGCCTTGTGGAACGCTTTGTAACCTTTATGACAAACAAGGGGCATGGTGCTGAAGATATGTTCAATGCTTTGATGGAATTTTTAAACACACATGACCTGGCGCTTGGAAAATGCCGTGGACATAGTTATGACAGTGCATCAGCAATGAGTGGTAGGTACAATGGTCTTCAAGCCAAAGTGAGAGAGAAGAACAATCTTGCATCCTGGATTCCTTGTACAGCACATTCTCTTAACCTGGTTGGTAAAAATGCTGTAGAATGCTGCTCAAGTGCTGTACATTTCTTTGACTTCCTTGAAAAGCTGTTTGTCTTCTCTACAATTTCAACCCATCGGTATCAACTTCTGGATGAGGCTTTAAAAAAAAAGTGATTCATCATTGACCCTCAAATGTGTCACAACAATACACTGGTCCTGCAGAGCTGATGCAACTAGAGCTCTTATGCATAATTATGAGCAGATTAAGGAGCTACTTAAACATATTGTCGATGTCATTGAAGAAAAAAGGAGTGTACGCTGTGAAGCAGAAGGACTGTTAAAACAGGTGAATCAGCTTGAAACAGGAATTTACACCACGCTCTGGAATGATATTCTGCAAAGAACAGATGCAACTAATAAAACTCTACAAAATGCAAAACTTGATCTAAATACTGCTGTGGCATCACTGACTAGCTTAAAGGAATATATTGCATCAAAGCATGACTCCTTCCACACTTATGAAAAAGAAGGTGAACTGCTGTCTCAGTCTGGATCAGCTTATAAGGCTATAAATTTCGGCAGAAGCGCCGCAATGTGCGTCTTAACCCACTGGATTATGGGCATGCAGAAGAAGTGCAACTCAGTACTTCTGAAAAATAAAGAACACAAACTTTCTTGCCTATCATTGATCAGTTTATATCTTCTCTCGGTCAACGTCTGGAAGCATACAAACAGATATCAAGTAAATTTAGTATTTTTAGACATCTACAAAGGCTTTCTTCAGATGAACTTTGCAACTCAGCAGAGCAACTCATCAGATCATATCCAGATGACTTGGATATAACATTTAAGGAGGAACTGTGCCAGTTTGTCACATTTGCTAATATATTCACAGATGAGGAGCCAACAGATATCAGCACTGAGCTTTTCCTTTATAGACTTGTATTGGACAAGGGTGTACAGGACTCTTTCCCACACATAGGGATAAACAAATATATCTTGCCCCAATGGTGACAAACTGTAGTGGGAGCACTCTTTCTCAAAGCTAAAGTTCATTGAAAACAGGTTACGGACATCTATGACACAGAAACATCTGGTAAATCTGACTATGATGAGCCTCGAGTCAGACATCTTGTGTGAACTGGACTCCAACGAGATCATTAGTGAATTTGCAATGAAAAAATCAAGAAAAGTGCCAAGAAAGTAAGTCTGACTTTACATGTAACTCCATATGAAAGAATGAGCTATTATGTTATGTGACCGTTACATTATATTCATATGAATAACTGTAATTGCATGAGTAAAAAAAAAAAAAAGATATAGTAAGAACAACTTATGCTTATTTTGTTTTGAAGTTATGCATATTGATAATCGAAAGAATAGTCCCATTGTATTTAATTTTGAATTTATGCATAGTGATAATCGGAAGAATAGTCCCATTGTATTTTATTTTGAATTGATGCATATCCATAATCGGAAAAATAGTCCATTGTATATTTTGAATTTATGCATATTGATAATCGAAAGAATAGTCTCATTGTATTTTATTTTGAATTTATGCATATTCATAATCGGAAGAATAGTCCCGTTGTATTTTATTTTGAATTTATGCATATTGATGATCGCAAGAATAGTCCCAATGTATTTTCTTTTGAATTTATGCATATTCATAATCGGATGAATAGTCCCATTTTATTTTATTTTGAATTTAGGCATATTCATAATTGGAAGAATAGTCCAGTTGTATTTTATTTTGAATTTATGCATACTGATAATCGAAAGAATAGTCTCGTATTTGATTTTTAATTTATGCATAGTGATAATCGGAAGAATAGTCCCATTGTATTTTATTTTGAATTTAGGCATATTCATAATCGGATGAATAGTCCCATTTTATTTTATTTTTAATCTATGCATATTCATGATTGGAAGAATAGTCCCATTGTATTTTATTTTGAATTTATGCATAGTGATAATCGGAGGAATAGTCCCATTGTATTTTATTTTTAATTTATGCATATTCATGATCGGAAGAATAGTCCCATTGTATTTTATTTTGAATTTATGCATAGTGATAATCGAAAGAATAGTCCCGTTGTATTTTATTTTGAATTGATGCATATTCATAATCGGAAGAATAGTCCCATTGTGGTGTTTCCTAAATAAAACCAACCTAATTAGTATTGCTCTATTTTGGCCATTAGATTGATTAGACTATAGTTTGTGGTGTATGTGTAATAAATGAAATAGTTTGTTATTACATGTTTAAAACACATGACGTAATGTGTCATTTTGGATGAAGATGCTAGCGTGAGACTTGCTGTAGTCATATAAAATCATAAACAGGATGCACTATGCAGCCTCGGCAATGTAACATTTTTCTGAAACGTCAACACCAATGCATACTGTGTGAAAGATTGTGTCGTCACCGGATGCAGGTGTCTTCCGAGAAAGAATGTAAAAGTTTCCATGTTGTGTTTAAAATGCTAAGACAACTAAGCATACGATATCTGTGATATCGATAATTTAAGCAGTTCATATATATACTTCACCTGAATTGGTCATCTGACCAAACCAGCTCCACTCCTATGATGGAGATGTTTAACTCTGTTGTTTTTAGAGAATAAATACTTTTTAAAGATACTAAGATGAACTTCATTATCAAGACTTAACATCTTAAACAACACATACTCAATGTGTGCTTATAAAAGTAGCACACTAATAAATGGTGGCAGCGGTTAAACTCTACGAATCAGAGAAAGATCTTCAAGTAATTATAATAATAAACTCTAAGAATTAGAGGAAGATCTTCAAGACATAAAAATAAAGCTGTAAAAACCTAAAAACCAGAGAAAGATGTTAAAGAACTCAACGTTAATGTATCTACAATTTTGACTAAGTAACATAGTCCATCGAAATCTATAACATTTAATGAATGTTATACATACAAACTGATGAACTGGATCTTCAATCAACATCCTAGGAAACCCAAGGACTGACGTTCAACGCTTACAAAACATATCCAGGAAGCACTACATTCAACGGAAACTCGAACGATACATCGCTAACAAAACATCAAGAGAGAGAGAGAGGATGTGACGACATCACACAGAACCATATATAAGCTAAGTACAAATTTTTAAATTCATTCCAGTTTGGGCAGTGAAGTATAGTTATCAGGAGTCGTTAGTCGATTATTACTGGGGTGAGTGGTTTGCTAATCTTTTATTTTCCTTTCATTAAAGGAAACTGTGTTCAACTCCGAATTCTCATCTAGAATTTTTTCTCTCTTTGTGCTAATTCCTTTTTTCTTTCAGAAATTTACAGGAAATATCTTTGTGTTCGGTTTTCTTTCAGAAATTCTCGGGAAATGTCCTGGGATTAGTAACATTGTTTGGGGAATTTTATTATACATATGCGTTTACGCAGTGGACGTCTGTATTCATATAGATATTTTGATAGAATTGCAAGGGGTCGAAGAGATAGGAAAAGAAATACAGCAGTCATGACTCCCCCTGTGAGCCCCACCCCTGGACCTAGTGGCGTAGGCCAGACTAATCCTCCCCCAATTGTGACGCTTGTAAATGCCAGGTCAGCAATCCTTCCTTTTCAGGGCCGAGTCAATGGGTTCTTGCCTCAAAATGTGGAGTCATGGATTTCATCCGTCGATGCCCATTTAAATGCCAAACAAATCGTAGACCCTTTTGTACAATTACAAGTAGCTAAAAGTTTTATAGATTTTTCTAAGGGGGATGCGAGTGCGTATTTAAGAGGTGTTTCATTTCAAGAAGCAGTTACCTGGGATGATTTCAAAGTTAGGTTACGCACGGTCTATGGGGGTGAAGAAGCCTTGGATGTAGTATTAACGTTAAGAAATACACTTAATCAAGCCACTATGAATCGGCTTAATGTTATTGAGAGAGCAGCTCTCATAGCTGATAGGCTTAATGAATATCAGGACATTTTAGGTAATTCCACTTGGGTTACTAGAGATAACGTCTCCGTGAAAGATTTTTTACGATTAATGTATTTAACTTGCATGACACTTATGTTGCCTGAAGCTTTAGTGCGGTGTTTTGATAAAAAGTTGACGCGTGCAAGTACGGAATTGGATGTATATAAACAGAAAAAAAAACACATGTCTAAGTGTCCAGATCTCATCCCGTGTTAACTCAAGTTTTTGCAAAGAATGAAACAAAGCCACAAACAGTGAACGTAGTTAATAATAGTCTAGTAGCGGGAATGACGTGTTATAATTGCAAACGTCAAGGTCACTTAAGCGCGGACTACAGAACGAAATTCTGCTCAATTCATAATAGTTCGACACATTCATACAATCAGTGTTACTCGCGTAAGACACAACAGAATCCCAGAAATACACAGTCACAGTCAATTCCACAGTCAGTTCCATATGGAAATAAAAAGAAAAATCCTCATTTTAACAATAAGAAGAAACAACCAAATGTCAATGCAGTTCAGAGTCCAAAGCAAACAAACACTTCTTCGAATATCGCTGAGCCTGGGTCGTCAAACCAGACCTCGCAAGGTCAGACTAATTTTTAGAATGTGCAGAGCAAAGCAAATACCACATAGTTAACTCCAGAGGGGAAGAGAGTGATGTTGGGTCAAGGTCATTCATGTCAACATCAATAGTATTGAATAATCAATTTAATGTCTTATCAGATAATTGTGAGACAATAGATTTTCCTATGAAACACACGGCCGAATTAAGTAAAACAGTGCATGCTCCCATAGATTTGCAACGAATTCATACGATAATAAGCCAAAATGAGTTACGACCAACCTTATATGCTGTAAATTTAGAACACAAATCCTTTACTTTATATTTTTACTCTGTTAGTCCGCGTAATATCATGGATTTGAAGACACATCATTTGTTGTTTTCGAACTTTCCGATTGAAAAATCCGGAGTTAGACTTTCGGGTATAGGAAATAATGAATTAAATGTCATAGGCATAACTCATGTTCAATTCAAAGTCGGTAAAAGCACGTTTGCCGATACATTTGTTGTTGTACAAAACATTGATATGTATCCAGCTGTAATTATAGGATACCCATCTATGGGAAATCAAAACATTATCTTAGCCCCTGCCAAGCACGGCGTGTATATCAAAGGGAAATTCTATAAGTCTTCTAATACCTTAAAATCAGTTTTGGATAAAAAGGAGACGACAAATGTAACCGTAACGTACGTTGAAGAACCAATAACTTGTCTCACTAATAAAGAAATAATATACACGACCCAGCAGAATTCTCGTTCACCCGTAATATCATCTTGCACGCAATCTATCGAGCCAAACGTACCTTCGAATTTAATAGTGCAAATAAAGAAAACATTACCGGGATCTGAAATATTAATCCTTTCCGACACTTTGAAAACTAACGGATTGTCTGTCACACAAGCTATTAATACAGTAGGCTCACATCAACAATGTAATATTGAAGTCTGTAATCATTTCAATAACACTTTAGTAATTCACAAAAATCAACATATCTTGGATGTAGAAGTTTATAAACATCGTATTCTTACCGTTGCTGAAATCAATCACTCTCAATCAGTTGCGGATGAATCCCTTTTGCGATCTATTAGAAATAAAATCAATAAAGACATTCAAGACGAAGAAATTCAGCAGAAAATTTTTGGACTTTTAACTAAATATCATGATGTTTTTTCCACTACGGATGGATCCTTAGGAAAAACAGATGTGATCGAGCATCAAATAAGGTTAAAGGACAAGCAGAAAATTATCTATGTACCCTCGTACAGACTCCCTATGAAATTCCAGAATGAAATAAATGATGAAGTAGGTAAAATGCTAGAAGAAGGAGTCATTAGGAAATCAAACAGCCCTTATAATTTTCCTTTAATAGTTGTACCGAAAAAAGATCGAACATGGCGTATCTGCGTCGACTTCCGTCGTCTAAACGAGGAGACGATCCCTGATCGATTCCCAGTGCCATGTACTGACGATATTTTGTCTTTGTTAGGTCAGAATAAATATTTTACCAGTTTGGACTTACTTAAAGGCTTTCACCAGATATCATTAGAAGAAGATAGTATCCCATACACAGCCTTCAGCACAGCCAGGGGACATTATGAATTTTTACGGATGCCTTTTGGTTTGCGTTGTGCTCCTATAACATTTACAAGAATGATTAACATAGTGTTTGGAGACTTGTTAGGGGATATATTGCATGCCTATATGGATGATCTTGTAATCTTTTCCAACACCTTAGAAGAACATCTACGTAAATTAGAACTAGTACTACAGAGATTAAGACAACATAACTTAAGGGTAAAGATTAGTAAGTGTGAATTTTTTAAAACAGAATTAGTATATTTGGTTTTCATGGTGTCAAGCCAAGGTCTTAAAGTAGTCCATGATAAGGTGTCGGCTATACGAAATTTTCCCATACCTACTAATGTTAAGGGAATACAGCAATTTCTGGGTTGTAGTGGATATTACAGGCGTTTTATACGCAACTATTCAATAATAGCCGCTCCTTTAACTGATCTTACGAAGAAGGGCGTAGATTTCATATGGTCTGAGCAACATCAACAGGCGTTTATTACCTTGAAAGATGAACTGTGTAGTTCTCCTATCTTAAAATTTCCTGACTTCGGTAAGGAATTCTTCATTGCAACAGACGCCTCAGACTTAGGAGTAGGAGGGGTATTGCTTCAGCAATATGATTAACAATTTTTCCCGATAGCTTTCTATTCTCGAAAATTGAGAACTTCCGAAAGTAAGTATGCAGTAATAGACAAGGAAGGGCTAGCTATTGTTAATTCACTAGTGCATTTTAAGTTCATAATTTACGGTTATCCCGTTAAGGTTCTTACTGACCATAAACCACTAACCGAGTTCTTTAAAGGCTTCAACCACAGCCCTAAACAAACTCGGTGGCATTTGATCATTCAAGATTTTGGCGCAAGAATCGGGTATTTACCTGGGAAAGCAAATATCATTGCGGATGCATTATCACGCAACCCCGTGTCATCTTGTACGGAGCCTTTAGCTGAATTAATAGATATATCAACATCCATGCCTATTGTTAAAACGATATCTGAACAAGAAGATTTAGGCTGGAGCGCTGAATTGTTACAGACTGAGCAAAGAAAAGATCAGAAAATAGAAACAATTATAAATGCTTTGAAAGGCAATCATAAGGAAAAGGGATATATAAAGTATAAGCAGCAGAATTATATAATCAAAGATAATATTCTGTGTAGGACTGTGACAAGGAAAACCCGCAATACACCACATGTAACTAACGACCAGGTAGTAGTACCAATCTCACTTATTTCCACTGTCCTGAATTGGTTGCATTCAAATCCATTACATGGACACCCGGGGTTCTCATTAATGTCACAGAAAGCCAAATCATTGTTTTATTGGCATACGATGCTTACAGATAAAAAAAGACACATAGCTAATTGTCGCACATGTCAGGAAAACAAAGGGCATACGAAAACACTTGTCAGCCTAGGGGCTTATCCTGTGCCCAATCAACCCTTTGAAAGAATACATTTAGATTTGTTAACAGGATTTTACGAGTCAGACAGAGGAAATAAGCACCTCTTAGTAATTATAGATGCTTTAACTCGATATACAGAACTAATAGTGCTTAAAACTAAAACTGCAATTGAATGCGCTAGGAAGTTTTACGAGTGTTACATTTGTAAACATGGAATTCCACACATGATAATCTCAGACTCGGGTGGTGAATTTAATAATTACTTTCTTACCTCATTATGTGAATTCCTTAGGATAAAGAAAACAAATACCATGATATATCACCCAGAGTCGAATGGGCTAGTGGAAAGAGCAAATAGGAAGATTTTAAATATATTAAGAGTAACACTAGGGGGATCACACCCCAACTGGGATATTGCAATACTGGCGGCACTGAGTACTCTGAATCATTCATATCATATATCAATTAAAATGTCACCGCATGAAGCATTGTATGGTACCCCAGTTAGAACGCCTTTCCATGTATTAACGCCTACAACTAATCTATCAAATCCTTTAAAAGAATGTATAAATGCAAGTATAAGTCGATATGATATCCTTCGAAAGAATTTAGAAGAATCACAAATCATAATGAAAAGGAATCGATGATAAAATAGCGAAGCCAACTAAAACATATACCGTGGGTGATAACGTTTATATACAAATCAATGTGCGTAAAGGACTCAATTATAAACTAACACCTAAGTTTGAAGGCCCATTTAACATTTTGGAAACATTAACGGCCAATAAGTTTAGAGTTCAAAACGTATCCCAACCCACGGATGAGAGAATAATACCATTGCTCACATAAGAAATTAAGAAAAAAAAAAAAAAAAGAAAAGAGAGGGAAAGAAGTGAGGGAAAAATTTTTTATTTTATGTGATTAAAAGTTTTCTTCTTAATACAGGAGTAATTACATATATTTTTCTCGTTACAGGTTTCCAAGATGAATTTTTTGTTGTTGGGAGTGATATTGTTCGCTCAGACATTTTTCTCGTGTGGGATGAGCTCTAAAACTAAAAGTATAGATTTTAAATATGGCACTATAGTTGAAAGACAAGAAGACGGTTTTATTACATCGAGCAACGTAGTTGTAGAAGTGAATATGCAAGCAATTTTTCTTCAAGAGAATGATGTCACTAGCTTAAGAACCGCCATTTCAAGATTTTCTGTCTCATTGGATGAGTTGCATAGAAGACATTTTCATTTGACTACAGGGAGTTTGCTTGGATCGACATTAAAAGTTGCAGAGATGCTATCTGATGACTTGAAAAATAAGACTTACGAGACCGGATCTTTGGCTTATGACCTTTTGATGTGGACTGTAGGACACGAACATAAAGAAAGACGAAATCCATTTATTTATGCTGCATTAAACATCTTTGGGTCTATTGCAAGTTTAGGTTTAGGAATTTCCAATCGTGTTAAGATTAGTAATCAAAATAAGAAAATTGAGTTCTTGACTCATGAAGATGAATTGATCATGTCAGAACTAAGGAATCAGTTAGCTTCAATCAATCAAATTATGGATTTAGTAAATGAACCTTCAAATAACATCATTCAGATTATGGAAGTACAGGATTTGTTGGCAACGTTAACGTATTATGATTCAAAGATAGATCACATACCTAACAGAATTGCATATTTCATTGAGAAATCCAAGGATTATGTAGAAGCTATCACGTTAGCAACTAAAGGTGTACTGTCGCCCCATTTGTTGCCTATAAATTACTTAAAGTTAATTCTGGAGAACGGAAGGGATAAACTAGGCTATGTTCCTTTGTTAGGCGAACGTAGGTTATAATTTTATTACAGCCTAATTACAGTAAGCGTTGATAATAACAAGATTAGGATTACGATTCCCTTTGATTCTTCTGATGCCTGGCAATCTTAGAGGATATCACCATTTCAGACTTTCATGACGAATCACTCAAATCCAGTAATATCCAGTTTGACAGGACACGTATTGATTTCCCCAGACAAGGAAACATATACGGTCATTAAAGACTTAAATCAATTAACTCACTGTTCAGACGCAATGGATAGAAAAATATGTGCAGCTGACTCATTTGAATTCCATAAAACTTAATGGATTCATGCGAGTTAGGTATAGTGCTAGAAGGTGCTCTCTCCCATACAAGTGAAAATTGTCTGGATAAGCTTTATCCCTTTGACAATAATGAGTTCAATTGCAGACTGAACAATGGCTCGTGGATACGATACGACAAGGACGGCTTCAATGTATCATGCCCTGATGGATCCACGTCATTCGCCCACATCTTTGTTGCAGCAGATGGTTGTATCGGGACTTCCCCTAATTCCATGGTGACCGGACTAAGGACACTCATCAGAGAACGAGCCTACTTCGCGAACTTCACTTGGACATCTACAATGCCAGCACTACCTCTCCCGTACAATCAACAGGTTGCCAAGCGGTTGATGAAATTGACCGAGATGGACCACCTGTCACCGACTTATAAGGAAATTCTTCACCCCATACTACTAGCAGGATTAGGCATCACGGTGATGATATTTATCGCCGTGAACATCCTTGTTTGGCGTAGGTTACGGTACAGCAGGAAGCTAAAACGGAACGTTTCGCCATGTCCAGACAAAACTCCTTATTTAATTCAGTTTAAAGCCGTTTGAAGTGGCCACCTCATTCACTAAAGGAGTAAAATGTTTTGGAAATTGAGTTTGTAGGAAAAGCTGTTAGTACGCTAGTAATATGTAATTGGGGAAATTTTTGAACTTTGCATTGTTAAAAATACATTTAAAAAACATTTAAAAAATATGATCATTTTTTCTCTCGGCATCTAATAAAATATATAAGCCGGAATGTTAAAAGAAAAGAGAAAAAATAAAAATAAAAATAACAGAATCTATGGGCATCTAATAAAATATATCAGCCCTATATATAAATATATATATATATATATATATATATATATATATATATATATATATATATATATATATATATATATATATATATATATATATGTGTGTGTGTGTACGAAACCGTGGTACGTGTACGTACCAGGAATTCGTGTTTGTGCACTAAAATTGAATCTTTACCAAGGTAACAAATATTTTTATTAGTTACCGTATTGTGTTAATCTATGTTTCTGACAAAGGTAACAATTATTCTTTAACAAGTTACCGAATCATATGTATATCAGTATTTTTTGGGGTACCATATAATCATTTGCTAGCAATGTACCATATATATGATCTATATTTATCATGCATTTTTTTTCTTTGCTTTGGTAATATCTTTTCATATGCATTATTGTTATTATTTTTTGATGTGCCTATTTGGACATTCGTCCTCATTTGCTTATGGCTAAAGTTAAACAAAGAATAATACATGTGTCCAGTCACACCTAGTAAACATGTTTTGGCTTGTTGTTAAATTTTTTTTTGAAAAAATTGAGATAGCTGGCCGAGCTAATGTAATAAATGAAATAGTTTGTTATTACATGTTTAAAACACATGACGTAATATGTCATTTTGGATGAAGATGCTAGCGTGAGATTTGCTGTAGTCATATAAAATCATAAACAGGATGCACTATGCAGCCTCGGCAATGTAACATTTTTCTGAAACGTCAACACCAATGCATACTGTGTGAAAGATTGTGTCGTCACCGGATGCAGGTGTCTTCGAGAAAGAATGTAAAAGTTTCCATGTTGTGTTTAAAATGCTAAGACAACTAAGCATACGATATCTGTGATATCGATAATTTAAGCAGTTCATATCTATACTTCACCTGAATTGGTCATCCGACCAAACCAGCTCCACTCCTATGATGGAGATGTTTAACTCTGTTGTTTTTAGAGAATAAATACTTTTTAAAGCTACTAAGATGAACTTCATTATCAAGACTTAACATCTTAAACAACACATACTCAATGTGTGCTTATAAAAGTAGCATACTAATATATGCAGTGGGAGTTGGAAAGGTGGCCTCCCACCAGAGTTGGCTTCAGGCCTCACACCAGCTTAATCCGCCCCTGGAACAAGGTTTTAGGTAATGTTCTTTTATATTTTATGAAGTATTACATCATGTTTGAAAGAGAATTTCAGAACATGTGCTTTGGGAGATTCTCTGCCACGTGCTTTCGAAACTTCGCAAAGAGGATGTTATCTTTTTTCTTATTTCGGGGACAATAGGTGGGCGGAGGTAGCTGGGAATTCGCCTCTTGGGTGTGTTGGTGTGCATCTGAGAGTTGCCTGAAACCCCCTGATTCGCCTCTTGACATTTTTATCTAGTTGGAAACTCGACGCCCTTAGGCATAGGTCACGCTTTAAGTTGGAACCTTCTGGAATTCACTAAATCTCGTGTAAAAGGTGACCAAGGTTAGGTTACCGTAGATCGAGATAGAACTGCAGCCTGAAAATAGCCTCCTTCCCCTCTCTCTCTCTCTCTCTCTCTCTCTCTCTCTCTCTCTCTCTCTCTCTCTCTCTCTCTCTCTCTCTCTGCACGTAGTCGAAAGTGTTCAGTGCATTTTAGTGTCTCATCTCTTAACATATCTTTAGTATTTCATGCTGTAAATAATTACTCTTATGATATACTGATAAGCGAGAGTAAGACTCAACGGCGATAGTTTTTAACACATTCCTGCTAAACCAGTAGAGATTTTATGGTAAACCATCCACGTATTTATAAATCATGGGGCTCATGATGGTGAAACATAATTAATCGAGAATCGTGTTAACAACTATGCAGATATCCAAACAACTGCATCTTTATTAACAAGCTGGAAAATATATTTCCTCGGTTAATGAAATGAGCCTATTCAGATGATAAACTTCTTTGTATTTTATCTAAAGAAATCGTAATAACTTTTGATGTAAAGCTATGGAATTATTAAGTTAATTTACAAATTATATTAGGCCAATGCTTCTATGCAATTCTTTCTGCTGCCATTCAATGTTGAGTTCTCGTTAACCCTTTTACCCCCAGGCTCTTTGGAAATTTCCAACCCTTAACAACCAAGGGGTTATTTTTTCCCCAGCACATTTTGCAGTATATTTTTTTTAAATTGCCCTAACAGCCTTAATTTTGGTCATAGAGAGGTCAGGTTGGTCTCATTCTCTTGGAAAATGCCTGATTTTTTTCAAAAAATTATCAAAAATAAGAAGAAAAAAAAATTCAATAGCATTATTTGCAAGGACGTACCGGTACGTCCATGGGGGTAAAGGGATGAGTTTTGTGAAATGTACCAGTACGTCCTTTGGGTGTAAAAGGGTTAACAAGCGTAGAACCGCCGCAGATGTTACTATGGGGAATTTTATTTTCATTTTTTATTTTACATAAAGATATATTGAATTAACAATGACCATTCGCTGTGGAAATACTTTTTGTGACTTTACAGTTAATCACCCAAATTATTATCATTATTATTATTATTATTATTATTATTATTATTTTTATTATTACTTGCTAAGTTACAACCCTAGTTAGAAAAGCAGGATGCTACATTATAGCCCAATGGCTCCAACAGGGAAAATAAGCTATATTTAATGAACAATTAAAATGGAATATCTTAAGAAGAGTAACAATGTTAATATAAATCTTTCATATATAAACTATAAAAATTTAGAAAAAAAACAAAAGGAGAAGAAATAAAATAGAATAGTGAGCATAAGTGTACCTGCAAGCAAAAGAACTCTAACGCAAGACACTGGAAGACCATGGTACGGAGGCTATGTCACTACCCAAGACTAGAAGACAATGGTTTGATTTTGGAGTGTCTTTCTCCTAGAAGACCTGCTTACAATAGCTAAAGAGTCTCTTCTAACCACCTTGAGCGAAGAAAAATTGTTTGGTAATTCAGTGTTGTCAGGTATATGCGGACAGAAAAGAATATGGAAAGAATAGGCCAGACTATTTGGTGTATGTGAAGGTAAAGGAAAAATGAGGTGTAACCAGAGAAAGGGATGCAATGTTAAGCCTACCTGACACTTGCGCGCATTTTTGCCACGCACTGGGGTTTTTCCCGCACTGTTCACGATTAGTTCACTCCAGTTCGCGCATCGTTCACGACAAGTTCATGCGACGTTCACGCCATGGCACGAATTGGCACGCCTAGTTCACGAGAAGTTCACGACACGTTCACGCGAGTTCGCGCATCATTCTGCATCGTTCACGCATCGTTCACGTCAGTTCACGCCGGTTCACGAATTGGCCACTCCATATAAAAACGGGGCTTCTCCAACCCGAGGACATTCTTGGATTGGCTTCGGAAGAGACAACAATGTTTTCTGTCAGAGACACCATTGCATTGAGGAGAAGAAACGTATCTTTTTCGTTTGTATTTTTTGTTGCCCTTTATTTTTGTTTCAATAAGAAAGCATTTGATTTACATATAAATAGCAGACATAAAATATGTACAAGTATTAAGAAAGCATTTTATTTTAACATTAAAAGCAGCAAACATGAAAAGTTTTTAGGCTGTTGATTTTAAGGTAATAGAGAAAAAAGTGTGTTGAAATAAGAAATCATTTTATTTTTACATTAAAACAGCAAACGGAAAAAATTTGTTTTGCTCTTCATTTTAAGGTAATAAAGAAAAATAAGTATGTTGATGAAATAAAACATCATTTTATTTTTACATTCAAACAGCAAACTTAAAAATTTCTTGGGTTTATTTTTCAGTTCATTTTTATTTCAAACAAAAGTTTTGGCTCTTGATTGGTAATAGAGGAAAATAAGTGTGTGCATGAAATAAGACATCATTTTATTTTTACATTCAAACAGCAAATATAAACAATTATTAGGTTTATATTTTTCTTTCCTTTTCATTAATTTTTTCGTTTCCTTTTTGTCTCTTCATTATAAAGTTATAGAAATAGTTTGAAATAAGATATCATTTTTTTTTCACATTAAAACAGCAAATATAAAAATTTATTAGGGTTATTTTTCTTTCCTTTTCATTAATTTTTTCGTTTCCTTTTTGTTTCTCTTCATTATAAAGTTCACGCCACTTTCCGCATCGTTCACTCCAGTTCACGCCAGTTCCCGCACTGTTCACTCCAGTTCACTCCAGTTAGCGCATCGTTCACGACTATTTAACGACTATTTTGTGCGTGCCAATGCGTGCCACAAACTTTAAACATTTCAAAGTTCTGGGCACGCATGGCACACACTGACACGCGAGTTCCAGCACTGTTCGCGACATTTTCACGACTCGTTCATGCGAGTTCGCGCATCAATGCGTGCCAGTGCGTGCCACGAATGCGTGCAAGTGTCAGTTACCCTTAATACTGCCTGGACAGTCCAAGGAGGCTGACAATAAAATATGCTACCTGGCAAACCTACGAGAGTTTCTCACGAAGTACGTGCGATGAATTTTGATATATATATATATATATATATATATATATATATATATATATATATATATATATATATATATACTGTATATGCATATATATAGATTATGTATATATTTTTACATATTTACACGAATATCATCTTATTTGTACATAATTACATTTATGGATATATACTGTACATACTCATATATATATATATATATATATATATATATATATATATATATATATATATATATATGTATATATATATATATATATATATATATATATATATATATATATATATATATGTGTGTGTGTGTGTGTGTGTGTGTGTCTGTATATGCATATATGCATATATATATATATATATATATATATATATATATATATATATATATATATATATATATATATATATATATATATATATATATATATACAGTATATATGTATATATATATATATATATATATATATATATACTCTTACAAAGATGATCTAGTGTATAGTAAATACCATAGTTTATTAAGGATTTTATTCATATCTTATATTGTTTTCATATATGCATTGAAGAGATGATACCCAGACCGTAAAATGAGCCCCTCTCATGTAGATATAAGTATTTTATGTTAAATTACATAAGACTTTCATCGTGAATTTCATTTGTATTTTTTTATTCAAGTTAATATATGTAAATCTATGTTGATTTTAAGAATTTTTTTTTTATTTCACGTATGTTTGGTATGAAGTCTTACGTAGTCTATTTGAGAGTTTTGTAGGATTCTTGTGAGATATGAATAAGGGCATAGGTAATGTTCTTTTATGTTTTATGATGTATTGCGTCATGTTTGAGAGAAAATGTTCAGTGACATGTGCTTTGGAAGATTCTCTACCACGTGCTTTAAAAACTTTGTGAAGGCCTGGTGAGAGGATGTTATCTTTTTATTATTTCGGGGACAAAGGGTAGGCGGAGCTAGCTGGGAGAGTCGTCTCACGAGTGTTGGTGTGCATCTGAGAGTTGCCTGAAAACCCCCTGATTAGCCTCTTGACATTTTTATCTAGTTGGAAACTCTGACGCCCATAGGGAAAAGCCCCCGCTTCTCAAACCCTTTGGAAACTTCTGAAAATAGCAGTTATGTTTCATATAAAAAGGTGACCAAGGTTAGGTTACCGGAGATCAAGAAAGAGATTATCAGGCTTAAGATTGACTTCCCCTCCCCCTCTCACACTCGCAATCCAGTGTATTGTTTGAAAGTGTTCAGTACATTTTAGTGTGTCCTCTCTTAAGTGACTCTGTGCCCCAAGACAAATCGTGTGTTGAAAATATATAGTGATTTTGAATTCATTATATTAGGGCAAGTGTTGGCAGTGTATAAGGTTTTTCGGTAATTGGCCCTATAGGAAGGTTTAGATTTTGTAAAGTGATCTAGTTATCTATTTTTCATTAAGTTTCAAACTTGAATATTGTCATTCAGTTTTAATTTCAAACTTTTGTATAATTTACATTGCATTATTTCTTTTCTTAGGCTAAGGTTTATTCAGATATAATAATTCAAGTAAAGTTATTATATAATTTCAGATCGTAAAATTTTTGTCTTATTCTAAGTTTTGTTCAGATTTAATTTTTTTTTTCCAGTGACTTATTTCGTTATGTAAATTCTTTTTAATGTGTTGTAATTTATATAGAATATATTTATTTTTGTAAAGAGTGTATTATTCCAATCATCATTATTTGTAACCAGATTCCACTCAATTTCTGTTAAGAACCACAGTGAGTTAAATGCATTTTAATAATACTCAAGAGTAATTACCCAGTTTAGCTTTGTGTGTACTTAAGAGACCTTTTGGATATTCAGTGTTTTAAATATTGCTGTCTGGGAGTTATTTAACGGTCTCAGAATTCGTGTATTAATGTTTTAAAGTGTAATAGTTTTAATGTAAAAGCAGACAAGGTAGTTTGGAATTCAAGAGGTTGATTAACTTACCAGTCGTAGTATATATAATATTATATGTTTGGTTCCCAGTCACGAGCCGTAGTATAAGATTTTTCAATGCCCAGACTTCGGAAGCCATATCATACAAAATATTTTGGTGCACAGACCCTTGGGATTGAGCAAGTCTGTTTTAAGCATTGGTGATAACAGGGCCATGTTTTGATTCAAGTACAGTGTTGATAGGATTTTGAGTATTGTTAGTATATCATTTTTTGGAGAGGCATTAATTACTGTAAAATTACAAGATGGCACAGTTTAATACCCAAGAGTTTTTGAATAACCCAAGTGCTCAGAAATAGTCAGAAGCTAATCTAACTAAAGCTCAGTGGCTCTCTATCTTAATGGCATGTGGTCGCCAGGCTACAAGTGGGATGATAAAGGCCCAAATTAAGTGTCTAGCTTTAGAAGCGTTGATAAACTCGGGAAAGTTGTCAGAAGAGAATATTGTGACAGCTCGTGATCTTTTGGAGGAAGCTGAGGAAGAATTTTTAGCAAAGCAAGGATCAGCTGACCTAGAAACTGAAGGGATAACAGCAGAAGGGGATGTAGAGGCTGAGATTCGATGTATTGCAGCTGAAGAGAATTTGATTAGGTTGAAGATGATGGCAGAACGAGAAGAAAGAGAGAGAAGATGGAAAGAAATGGAAGCAAGGCGAGAATAAGAAATAGAGAGAAGACGGAAAGAAATGGAAGCAAGGCTAGAAGAAGAAAGAGAGAGAGAAGACGGAAAGAAATGGAAGCAAGACGAGCAGAAGATGCATGACTTTTGAGGGAATTGGAACTGATGTATGCTCGTGCAAGGGTGGCAGCTCAGAAGTTTGATATGGCAAATGCACAGGTGTTGATCCTGAATTTTGCAGAAGAAGTTCCAGATGAGTTCTTGGATCATTTTGAAATGGTCGCGTTAATGATGGAATGGCCAGAAGATAAATGTTCTTTATTAGTGCAGATTGAACTCTTTGGGAAAGGCGGCAGTACTTATTTATCCTTATCTCAGGACCAGAGAAAGGAGTATCAAGAAGTAAAGAGGAGCGTGGCAGGTGTACCAGTTGACCCCTCAATATTATAAAGAAAATTTCCGAAATTTGTTGAAGGACGAGGAAATTACTTTCCTGGATTACACTTATCAGGTACGACGATGTTTTAAAAGATGGATAAAGGCTGCTAACGTAAAGGAGATGGCTGATTTGGAATAACTGATAATACTAGAGCAGTATCTACGAGGAATTCCTGAACATATTCAAACTTACTTGAGAGAGAGAGAGGTGAAGAAGCTTGATAAAGCGGCTTCCATGAGTGAAGATTATAATATTATCAGTCATAAATCTTCCTCGGGCACGAAGTTTCAACCGTCGTTCAGACCAAGTGTCAAGAATTCGCCAAACCACGGAAAGCAGATCAGAAATAACTACGGGAACAAGTTCAACAGTAACAACGGAAGTAGCACTGATACTGTCCCTAATTAGAATGCGATAGTACCACAGCAACAAATGTCGAATTGTCCTCCTTCAAGTATCGTTAAAGACGTGCAGAAGATTGATATTGTCTGTTTTAAGTGTGGCAAGAGAGGCCATATCAGTAATGAGTCTTGGTCAAACCAACCGAAAGCAGTCGCCCAAGTGATTAAAGAATAATTCGACTTCACAGAATGCGAAGACTAAGAAGCAATCGGGAAAGAACAGAGAGGAAAATGAACCAGCCACCGTTTACATGACGAACAGGACGAACCCAAACAACATGGATGCCTTTAAACCATATATTTATGAAGGTATGTTAGCAGCAATAGACGGGAGTGAGTGAACCCAGTCAGGATATTGCGTGATACAGGTTGTAACCACAGTATGGTGGTAAGGGGAGTACACCCGTTGGTGGAACAGTCTCTCACAGGGGACTCCATTATTTTGATGCGAATTGGTGAAAGGTATTTTGGACTTTGTGGTAAAGGATTCATTGGCTATCCAAGAAGTAGACGTCCTGCTGGGTAATGATGTTGGTGGAGCACTGTTTATTCCTTGTCACATTGTAACGGAGAAACCATTGAAGT